>NW_026735137.1:0-166179 GCF_949786415.1 Peromyscus eremicus
GTGTGTGTAGGAAGCACAGTTCTTTTTTTCTGAGCAAGCTCACTGTTCGGACCCCATAGGAAACACAGTAGAGTAGGAGAGTGCTCTTTTCTCAAAAGCAGAGTGTGTTTCTTGTAAGGCGAGCTAGCGTTTGTTTCCCAGTCCTAAATGGAGTTGAATCACATGCACTTTCTGGTCCTACGAGCAAGATTTGTTTTCTGGTAAGAAGAGACACTATGGCGCTCCCATTGTCATACACAGGGCAAAAAGAACTCGCTTTGGTTCCCAGCAAGTACAGTGTATTGGACTGAAGAGGAGCTATTGTTCTTGTCAGGTTCCTAAGCAGAATTGAACTAGATATGGCCATGTGTGTTGAAAGCACAGTTCTTTTGTTCTGAGCAAGCTCACTGTTTGGACCACATAGGAAACACAGTAGAGTAGAAGAGTGTTCTTTTCTCAAAAGCAGAGTGTGTTTCTTGTAAGGTGAGCTAGCGTTTCTTTCCCAGTCCTAAATGGAGTTGAGTCACATGCAGTTTCTGGTCCTACAAGCAAGAGTTGTTTTCTGGTAAGAAGAGTCACTATTGCGCTCCAATTGTCATACACAGGGCAAATAGCACTGGTGTCTGTTCCCAGCATGTGCATTGTATTTGACTGAAGAGGGTATACTGTTCTTGGCAGTTTCCTAAGCTGAATTGAACTAGATATGGCCCGTGTGTGTAGGAAGCACACTTCTTTTGTGTTGTGCAAGCTTACTGTTCTGGCCCTATAGGAAACACAGTAGAGTAGAAGAGTGCTCTTTTCTCAAAAGCAGAGTGCGTTTCTTGTAAGGCGAGCTAGCATTTATTTCCCAGTTCTAAATGGAGTTGAATCACATGCAGTTTTTGGTCCTATGAGCAAGAGTTTTTTTCTGGTAAGGAATTTCACTATTGCGCTCCCATTGGCATATACAGTGCAAATAGCACTCGCGTCTGTTCCCAGCAAGTACAGTGTATTGGACTGAAGAGGAGCTACAGTTCTTGTCAGTTTCCTAAGCAGTGTTGAACTAGATATGCCCCGTGTGTGTAGGAAGCACAGTTCTTTTTTTCTGAGCATGCTCTCTATTCTGGCCCTATAGGAAACACAGTAGAGTAGAAGAGTGCTCTTTTCTCAAAAGCAGAGTGTGTTTCTTGTAAGGCCAGCTATTGTTTTTTTCCCAGTCCTATATGGAGTTGAATCACATACAGTTTCTGGTCCTACGAGCAAGAGCTGTTTTCTGGTAAGAAGAGTCACTATTGCAGTCCCATTGTAATACACATGGCAAATAGCACTCGTGTCTGTTCCCAGCATTTACAGTGTATTGGACTGAAAAGGATCTATTGTTCTTGTCAGTTTCCTAAGCAGAATTGAACTAGATATGGCCCTGTATGTAGGAAGCACAGTTCTTTTGTTCTGAGCAAGCTCTCTGTTCTGGCCCTATAGGAAACACAGTAGAGTAGAAGAGTGCTCTTTTCTCAAAAGCAGAGTGTGTTTCTTGTAAGGCGAGCTAGCGTTTGTTTCCCAGTCATAAATGGAGTTGAATCACATGCAGTTTTTGGTCCTACCAGCAAGAGTTGTTTTCTAGTAAGGAAAGTCACTATTGTGCTCCCTTTGCCATACACAGTGCAAATAGCCCTCGTGTCTGTTTCCAGCAAGTACAGTGTATTGGACTGAAGAGGAGCTACTGTTCTTGTCAGTTTCCTAAGCAGAGTTGAACTAGATACAGCCCGTGTGTGTAGGAAGCACAGTTCTTTTGTTTTGAGCAAGCTCACTGTTCGGACCCCATAGGAAACACAGTAGAGTAGTAGAGTGCTCTTTTCTCAAAAGCAGAGTGTGTTTCTTGCAAGGCGAGCTAGGATTTGTTTTCCAGTCCTAAATGGAGTTGAATCACATGCAGTTTCTGGTCCTACGAGCAAGAGCTGTTTTCTGGTAAGGAAAGTCACTATTGCGCTCCCATTGCCTTACATAGTGCAAATAGCCCTCGCGTCTGTTCCCAGCATGTACAGTGTATTTGACTGAAAAGGTTCTATTGTTCTTGTCAGTTTCCTAAGCAGAATTGAACTAGATATGGCCGTGTATGTAGGAAGCACAGTTCTTTTGTTCTGAGCAAGCTCTCTGTTCTGGTCCTATAGGAAACACAGTAGAGTAGAAGAGTGCTCTTTTCTCAAAAGCAGAGTGTGTTTCTTGTAAGGCGAGCTTGAGTTTCTTTCCCAGTCCTAAATGGAGTTGAGTCACATTCAGTTTCTGGTCTTATGAGCAAGAGTTGGTTTCTGGTAAGGAATGTCACTATTGCGCTCCCATTGCCATACACAGTGCAAATAGCACTCGCGTCTGTTCCCAGCAAGTACAGTGTATTGGACTGAAGAGGAGCTACTGTTCTTGTCAGTTTCCTAAGCAGAGTTGAACTAGATATGGCACGTGTGTGTAGGAAGCACAGTTCTTTTTTTCTGAGCAAGCTCACTGTTCGGACCCCATAGGAAACACAGTAGAGTAGGAGAGTGCTCTTTTCTCAAAAGCAGAGTTTGTTTCTTGTAAGGCGAGCTAGCGTTTGTTTCCCAGTCCTAAATGGCGTTGAATCACATGCAGTTTCTGGTCCTCCAAGCAAGATTTGTTTTCTGGTACTAAGAGTCACTATTGCGCTCCCATTGTCATACACAGGGCAAATAGCACTCGCGACTGTTCCCAGCATGTACAGTTTATTGGACTGAAAAGGTTCTATTGTTCTTGTCAGTTTCCTAAGCAGAATTGAACTAGATATGGCCGTGTATGTAGGAAGCACAGTTCTTTTGTTCTGAGCAAGCTCTCTGTTCTGGCCCTATAGGAAACACAGTAGAGTAGAAGAGTGCTCTTTTCTCAAAAGCAGAGTGTGTTTCTTGTAATGCGAGCTTGAGTTTCTTTCCCAGTCCTAAATGGAGTTGAGTCACATTCAGTTTCTGGTCCTATGAGCAAGAGTTGGTTTCTGGTAAGGAATGTCACTATTGCGCTCCCATTGCCATACACAGTGCAAATAGCACTCGCGTCTGTTCACAGCAAGTACAGTGTATTGGACTGAAGAGGAGCTACTGTTCTTGTCAGTTTCCTAAGCAGAGTTGAACTAGATATGGCTCGTGTGTGTAGGAAGCACAGTTCTTTTTTTCTGAGCAAGCTCACTGTTCGGACCCCATAGGAAATACAGTAGAGTAGGAGAGTGCTCTTTTCTCAAAAGCAGAGTTTGTTTTTTGTAAGGCGAGCTAGCGTTTGTTTCCCAGTCCTAAATGGAGTTGAATCACATGCAGTTTCTGGTCCTACAAGCAAGATTTGTTTTCTGGTACTAAGAGTCACTATTGCGCTCCCATTGTCATACACAGGGCAAATAGCACTCGCGTCTGTTCCCAGCATGTACAGTGTATTGGACTGAAAAGGATCTATTGTTCTTGTTAGTTTCCTAAGCAGAATTGAACTAGATATGTCCCTGTATGTAGGAAGCACAGTTCTTTTGTTCTGAGCAAGCTCTCTGTTCTGGCCCTATAGGAAACACAGTAGCGTAGAAGAGTGCTCTTTTCTCAAAAGCAGAGTGTGTTTCTTGTAAGGCCAGCTAGTGTTTTTATCCCAGTCCTATATGGAGTTGAATAACATGCAGTTTCTGGTCCTACGAGCACGAGTTGTTTTCTGGTAAGGAAAGTCACTATTGCGCTCCCATTGCCATACATAGTGCAAATAGCACTCGCGTCTGTTCCCAGCATGTACAGTGTATTGGACTGAAAAGGATCTATTGTTCTTGTCAGTTTCCTAAGCAGAATTGAACTGGATATGGCCGTGTATGTAGGAAGCACTGTTCTTTTGATCTGAGCAAGCTCTCTGTTCTGGCCCTATAGGAAACACAGTAGAGTACAAGAGTGCTCTTTTCTCAAAAGCAGAGTGTGTTTCTCGTAAGTCGAGCTAGCGTTTGTTTCCCAGTCCTAAATGAAGTTGAATCACATGCAGTTTCTGGTCCTACGAGTAAGAGTTGTTTTCTGGAAAGGAAAGTCATTATTGCGCTCCCATTGTCATACACAGTGCAAATAGCACTCGTGTCTGTTCCCATCAAGTACAGTGTATTGGACTGTAGAGGAGCTACTGTTCTTGTCAGTTTCCTAAGCAGAGTTGAACTAGATATGGCCCGTGTGTGTAGGAAGCACAGTTCTTTTGTTCTGAGCAAGCTCACTGTTCGGACACCATAGGAAACACTGTAGAGTAGAAGAGTGCTCTTTTCTCAAAAGCAGAGTGTGTTTCTTGAAATGCAAGTTAGTGTTTGTTTCCCAGTCAGAAATGGAATTGATTCCCGTGCAGTTTCTGGTCCTATGAGCAAGAGTTTTTTTCTGGTAATAAGAGTCACTATTGTGCTCCCATTGCCATACACAGTGCATAAAGCACTGGCGTCTGTTCCCTGCATGTACAGAGTATTGGACTGAAGAGAAGCTACTGTTCTTGTCAGTTTCCTAAGCAGAGTTAAACTAGATATGGCCCCTGTGTGTAGGAAGCACAGTTCTTTTGTTCTGAGTAAGTTCACTCTTCTGGCCCTGTAGGAAACACAGTAGAGTAGAAGAGTGCTCTTTTCTCAAAAGCAGAGTGTGTTTCTTGTAAGGCAAGCTAGCGTTTCTTTCCCAGTCCTAAATGGAGTTGAGTCACATGCAGTTTCTGGTCCTACAAGCAAGAGTTGTTTTCTGATAAGAAGAGTCACTATTGCGCTCCAATTGTCATACACAGGGCAAATAGCACTGGTGTCTGTTCCCAGCATGTGCAGTGTATTTGACTGAAGAGGGTATACTGTTCTTGTCAGTTTCCTAAGCTGAATTGAACTAGATATGGCCCGTGTGTGTAGGAAGCACACTTCTTTTGTGTTGTGCAAGCTTACTGTTCTGGCCCTATAGGAAACACAGTAGAGTAGAAGAATGCTCTTTTCTCAAAAGCAGAGTGTGTTTCTTGTAAGGCGAGCTAGCATTTATTTCCCAGTTCTAAATGGAGTTGAATCACATGCAGTTTTTGGTCCTATGAGCAAGAGTTTTTTTCTGGTAAGGAATGTCACTATTGCGCTCCCATTGGCATATACAGTGCAAATAGCACTCGCGTCTGTTCCCAGCAAGTACAGTGTATTGGATTGAAGAGGAGCTACAGTTCTTGTCAGTTTCCTAAGCAGTGTTGAACTAGATATGGCACGTGTGTGTAGGAAGCACAGTTCATTTTTTCTGAGCAAGCTCTCTATTCTGGCCCTATAGGAAACACAGTAGAGTAGAAGAGTGCTCTTTTCTCAAAACCAGAGTGTGTTTCTTGTAAGTCCAGCTATTGTTTTTTTCCCAGTCCTATATGGAGTTGAATCACATGCAGTTTCTGGTCCTACGAGCAAGAGCTGTTTTCTGGTAAGAAGAGTCACTACTGCGCTCCCATTGTAATACACAGGGCAAATAGCACTCGCGTCTGTTCCCAGCATTTACAGTGTATTGGACTGAAAAGGATCTATTGTTCTTGTCAGTTTCCTAAGCAGAATTGAACTAGATATGGCCCTGTATGTAGGAAGCACAGTTCTTTTGTTCTGAGCAAGCTCTCTGTTCTGGCCCTATAGGAAACACAGTAGAGTACAAGAGTGCTCTTTTCTCAAAAGCAGAGTGTGTTTCTTGTAAGGCGAGCTAGCGTTTGTTTCCCAGTCCTAAATGGAGTTGAATCACATGCAGTTTTTGGTCCTACCAGCAAGAGTTGTTTTCTAGTAAGGAAAGTCACTATTGTGCTCCCTTTGCCATACACAGTGCAAATAGCACTCGCGTCTATTTCCAGCAAGTACAGTGTATTGGACTGAAGAGGAGCTACTGTTCTTGTCAGTTTCCTAAGCAGAGTTGAACTACATATGGCACGTGTGTGTAGGAAGCACAGTTCTTTTTTTCTGAGCAAGCTCACTGTTCGGACCCCATAGGAAACACAGTAGAGTAGGAGAGTGCTCTTTTCTCAAAAGCAGAGTGTGTTTCTTGTAAGGCGAGCTAGCGTTTGTTTCCCAGTCCTAAATGGAGTTGAATCACATGCACTTTCTGGTCCTACGAGCAAGATTTGTTTTCTGGTAAGAAGAGACACTATGGCGCTCCCATTGTCATACACAGGGCAAAAAGAACTCGCTTTGGTTCCCAGCAAGTACAGTGTATTGGACTGAAGAGGAGCTATTGTTCTTGTCAGGTTCCTAAGCAGAATTGAACTAGATATGGCCATGTGTGTTGAAAGCACAGTTCTTTTGTTCTGAGCAAGCTCACTGTTTGGACCACATAGGAAACACAGTAGAGTAGAAGAGTGTTCTTTTCTCAAAAGCAGAGTGTGTTTCTTGTAAGGTGAGCTAGCGTTTCTTTCCCAGTCCTAAATGGAGTTGAGTCACATGCAGTTTCTGGTCCTACAAGCAAGAGTTGTTTTCTGGTAAGAAGAGTCACTATTGCGCTCCAATTGTCATACACAGGGCAAATAGCACTGGTGTCTGTTCCCAGCATGTGCATTGTATTTGACTGAAGAGGGTATACTGTTCTTGGCAGTTTCCTAAGCTGAATTGAACTAGATATGGCCCGTGTGTGTAGGAAGCACACTTCTTTTGTGTTGTGCAAGCTTACTGTTCTGGCCCTATAGGAAACACAGTAGAGTAGAAGAGTGCTCTTTTCTCAAAAGCAGAGTGCGTTTCTTGTAAGGCGAGCTAGCATTTATTTCCCAGTTCTAAATGGAGTTGAATCACATGCAGTTTTTGGTCCTATGAGCAAGAGTTTTTTTCTGGTAAGGAATTTCACTATTGCGCTCCCATTGGCATATACAGTGCAAATAGCACTCGCGTCTGTTCCCAGCAAGTACAGTGTATTGGACTGAAGAGGAGCTACAGTTCTTGTCAGTTTCCTAAGCAGTGTTGAACTAGATATGCCCCGTGTGTGTAGGAAGCACAGTTCTTTTTTTCTGAGCATGCTCTCTATTCTGGCCCTATAGGAAACACAGTAGAGTAGAAGAGTGCTCTTTTCTCAAAAGCAGAGTGTGTTTCTTGTAAGGCCAGCTATTGTTTTTTCCCAGTCCTATATGGAGTTGAATCACATACAGTTTCTGGTCCTACGAGCAAGAGCTGTTTTCTGGTAAGAAGAGTCACTATTGCAGTCCCATTGTAATACACATGGCAAATAGCACTCGTGTCTGTTCCCAGCATTTACAGTGTATTGGACTGAAAAGGATCTATTGTTCTTGTCAGTTTCCTAAGCAGAATTGAACTAGATATGGCCCTGTATGTAGGAAGCACAGTTCTTTTGTTCTGAGCAAGCTCTCTGTTCTGGCCCTATAGGAAACACAGTAGAGTAGAAGAGTGCTCTTTTCTCAAAAGCAGAGTGTGTTTCTTGTAAGGCGAGCTAGCGTTTGTTTCCCAGTCATAAATGGAGTTGAATCACATGCAGTTTTTGGTCCTACCAGCAAGAGTTGTTTTCTAGTAAGGAAAGTCACTATTGTGCTCCCTTTGCCATACACAGTGCAAATAGCCCTCGTGTCTGTTTCCAGCAAGTACAGTGTATTGGACTGAAGAGGAGCTACTGTTCTTGTCAGTTTTCTAAGCAGAGTTGAACTAGATACAGCCCGTGTGTGTAGGAAGCACAGTTCTTTTGTTTTGAGCAAGCTCACTGTTCGGACCCCATAGGAAACACAGTAGAGTAGTAGAGTGCTCTTTTCTCAAAAGCAGAGTGTGTTTCTTGCAAGGCGAGCTAGGATTTGTTTTCCAGTCCTAAATGGAGTTGAATCACATGCAGTTTCTGGTCCTACGAGCAAGAGCTGTTTTCTGGTAAGGAAAGTCACTATTGCGCTCCCATTGCCTTACATAGTGCAAATAGCACTCGCGTCTGTTCCCAGCATGTACAGTGTATTTGACTGAAAAGGTTCTATTGTTCTTGTCAGTTTCCTAAGCAGAATTGAACTAGATATGGCCGTGTATGTAGGAAGCACAGTTCTTTTGTTCTGAGCAAGCTCTCTGTTCTGGTCCTACAGGAAACACAGTAGAGTAGAAGAGTGCTCTTTTCTCAAAAGCAGAGTGTGTTTCTTGTAAGGCGAGCTTGAGTTTCTTTCCCAGTCCTAAATGGAGTTGAGTCACATTCAGTTTCTGGTCCTATGAGCAAGAGTTGGTTTCTGGTAAGGAATGTCACTATTGCGCTCCCATTGCCATACACAGTGCAAATAGCACTCGCGTCTGTTCCCAGCAAGTACAGTGTATTGGACTGAAGAGGAGCTACTGTTCTTGTCAGTTTCCTAAGCAGAGTTGAACTAGATATGGCACGTGTGTGTAGGAAGCACAGTTCTTTTTTTCTGAGCAAGCTCACTGTTCGGACCCCATAGGAAACACAGTAGAGTAGGAGAGTGCTCTTTTCTCAAAAGCAGAGTTTGTTTCTTGTAAGGCGAGCTAGCGTTTGTTTCCCAGTCCTAAATGGCGTTGAATCACATGCAGTTTCTGGTCCTCCAAGCAAGATTTGTTTTCTGGTACTAAGAGTCACTATTGCGCTCCCATTGTCATACACAGGGCAAATAGCACTCGCGACTGTTCCCAGCATGTACAGTTTATTGGACTGAAAAGGTTCTATTGTTCTTGTCAGTTTCCTAAGCAGAATTGAACTAGATATGGCCGTGTATGTAGGAAGCACAGTTCTTTTGTTCTGAGCAAGCTCTCTGTTCTGGCCCTATAGGAAACACAGTAGAGTAGAAGAGTGCTCTTTTCTCAAAAGCAGAGTGTGTTTCTTGTAATGCGAGCTTGAGTTTCTTTCCCAGTCCTAAATGGAGTTGAGTCACATTCAGTTTCTGGTCCTATGAGCAAGAGTTGGTTTCTGGTAAGGAATGTCACTATTGCGCTCCCATTGCCATACACAGTGCAAATAGCACTCGCGTCTGTTCACAGCAAGTACAGTGTATTGGACTGAAGAGGAGCTACTGTTCTTGTCAGTTTCCTAAGCAGAGTTGAACTAGATATGGCTCGTGTGTGTAGGAAGCACAGTTCTTTTTTTCTGAGCAAGCTCACTGTTCGGACCCCATAGGAAATACAGTAGAGTAGGAGAGTGCTCTTTTCTCAAAAGCAGAGTTTGTTTTTTGTAAGGCGAGCTAGCGTTTGTTTCCCAGTCCTAAATGGAGTTGAATCACATGCAGTTTCTGGTCCTACAAGCAAGATTTGTTTTCTGGTACTAAGAGTCACTATTGCGCTCCCATTGTCATACACAGGGCAAATAGCACTCGCGTCTGTTCCCAGCATGTACAGTGTATTGGACTGAAAAGGATCTATTGTTCTTGTTAGTTTCCTAAGCAGAATTGAACTAGATATGTCCCTGTATGTAGGAAGCACAGTTCTTTTGTTCTGAGCAAGCTCTCTGTTCTGGCCCTATAGGAAACACAGTAGCGTAGAAGAGTGCTCTTTTCTCAAAAGCAGAGTGTGTTTCTTGTAAGGCCAGCTAGTGTTTTTATCCCAGTCCTATATGGAGTTGAATAACATGCAGTTTCTGGTCCTACGAGCACGAGTTGTTTTCTGGTAAGGAAAGTCACTATTGCGCTCCCATTGCCATACATAGTGCAAATAGCACTCGCGTCTGTTCCCAGCATGTACAGTGTATTGGACTGAAAAGGATCTATTGTTCTTGTCAGTTTCCTAAGCAGAATTGAACTGGATATGGCCGTGTATGTAGGAAGCACTGTTCTTTTGATCTGAGCAAGCTCTCTGTTCTGGCCCTATAGGAAACACAGTAGAGTACAAGAGTGCTCTTTTCTCAAAAGCAGAGTGTGTTTCTTGTAAGGCGAGCTAGCGTTTGTTTCCCAGTCATAAATGGAGTTGAATCACATGCACTTTCTGGTCCTACGAGCAAGAGTTTATTTCTGGTAAGGAAAGTCACTATTGTTCTCCCATTGCCACACAGGGCAAATAGCACTGGCGTCTGTTCCCAGCATGTACAGTGTATTGGACTGAAGAGGTTCCACTGTTCTTGTCAGTTTCCTTAGCAGAATTGAACTAGATATGGCCGTGTATGTAGGAAGCACAGTTCTTTTGTTCTGAGCAAGCTCTCTGTTGAGGCCCTATAGGAAACACAGTAGAGTAGAAGTGTGCTCTTTTTCAAAAGCTTAGTGTTTTTCTTGTAAGGCGAGCTAGCGTTTGTTTCCCAGTCCTAAATGGAGTTGAATCACATGCAGTTTCTTGTCTTACCAGCAAGAGTTGTTTTCTGGTAAGGAAAGTCACTATTGCGCACCCTTTGCCATACACAGTGCAAATAGCACTCGCGTATGTTTCCAGCAAGTACAGTGTATTAGTCTGAAGAGGAGCTACTGTTCTTGTCAGTTTCCTAAGCAGAGTTGAACTAGATACAGCCCGTGTGTGTAGGAAGCACAGTTCTTTTGTTCTGAGCAAGCTCACTGTTCGGACCCCATAGGAAACACAGTAGAGTAGTAGAGTGCTCTTTTCTCAAAAGCAGAGTGTGTTTCTTGTAAGGCGAGCTAGGATTTGTTTTCCAGTCCTAAATGGAGTTGAATCACATGCAGTTTCTGGTCCTACGAGCAAGAGCTGTTTTCTGGTAAGGAATGTCACTATTGCGCTCCCATTGCCATAAATAGTGCAAATAGCACTCGCGTCTGTTCCCAGCAAGTACAGTGTATTGGACTGAAGAGGAGCTACTGTTCTTGTCAGTTTCCTAAGCAGAGTTGCACTAGATATGGCACGTGTGTGTAGGAAGCACAGTTCTTTTTTTCTGAGCAAGCTCACTGTTCGGACCCCATAGGAAACACAGTAGAGTAGGAGAGTGCTCTTTTCTCAAAAGCAGAGTTTGTTTCTTGTAAGGCGAGCTAGCGTTTGCTTCCCAGTCATAAATGGAGTTGAATCACATGCACTTTCTGGTCCTACAAGCAAGATTTGTTTTCTGGTACTAAGAGTCACTATTGCGCTCCCATTGTCATACACAGGGCAAATAGCACTCGCGTCTGTTCCCAGCATGTACAGTTTATTGGACTGAGAAGGTTCTATTGTTCTTGTCAGTTTCCTAAGCAGAATTGAACTAGATATGGCCGTGTATGTAGGAAGCACAGTTCTTTTGTTCTGAGCAAGCTCTCTGTTCTGGCCCTATAGGAAACACAGTACAGTAGAAGAGTGCTCTTTTCTCAAAAGCAGAGTGTGTTTCTTGTAATGAGAGCTTGAGTTTCTTTCCCAGTCCTAAATGGAGTTGAGTCACATTCAGTTTCTGGTCCTATGAGCAAGAGTTGGTTTCTGGTAAGGAATGTCACTATTGCGCTCCCATTGCCATACACAGTGCAAATAGCACTCGCGTCTGTTCCCAGCAAGTACAGTGTATTGGACTGAAGAGGAGCTACTGTTCTTGTCAGTTTCCTAAGCAGAGTTGAACTAGATATGGCACGTGTGTGTAGGAAGCACAGTTCTTTTATTCTGAGCAAGCTCACTGTTCGGACCCCATAGGAAACACAGTAGAGTAGGAGAGTGCTCTTTTCTCAAAAGCAGAGTTTGTTTCTTGTAAGGCGAGCTAGCGTTTGTTTCCCAGTCCTAAATGGAGTTGAATCACATGCAGTTTCTGGTCCTACAAGCAAGATTTGTTTTCTGGTACTAAGAGTCACTATTGCGCTCCCATTGTCATACACAGGGCAAATAGCACTCCCGTCTGTTCCCAGCATGTACAGTGTATTGGACTGAAAAGGATCTATTGTTCTTGTTAGTTTCCTAAGCAAATTGAACTAGATATGTCCCTGTATGTAGGAAGCACAGTTCTTTTGTTCTGAGCAAGCTCTCTGTTCTGGCCCTATGGGAAACACAGTAGCGTAGAACAGTGCTCTTTTCTCAAAAGTAGAGTGTGTTTCTTGTAAGGCCAGCTAGTGTTTTTTTCCCAGTCCTATATGGATTTGAATCACATGCAGTTTCTGGTCCTACGAGCAAGAGTTGTTTTCTGGTAAGAAGAGTCACTATTGCGCTCCCATTGTACTACACAGGGCAAATAGCACTCGCGTCTGTTCCCAGCATTTACAGTGTATTGGACTGAAAAGGATCTACTGTTCTTGTCAGTTTCCTAAGCAGAATTGAACTAGATATGGCCCTGTATGTAGGAAGCACAGTTCCTTTGTTCTGAGCAAGCACTCTGTTCTGGCCCTATAGGAAACAAAGTAGAGTAGAAGAGTGCTCTTTTCTCAAAAGCAGAGTGTGTTTCTTGAAAGGCGAGCTAGCGTTTGTTTCCCAGTCCTAAAAGGAGTTGAATCACATGCAGTTTTTGGTCCTACCAGCAAGAGTTGTTTTCTAGTAAGGAAAGTCACTATTGTGCTCCCTTTTCCATACACAGTGCAAATAGCACTCGCGTCTGTTTCCAGCAATTACAGTGTATTGGACTGAAGAGGAGCTACTGTTCTTGTCAGTGTCCTAAGCAGAGTTGAACTAGATATGGCACGTGTGTGTAGGAAGCACAGCTCTTTTATTCTGAGCAAGCTCACTGTTCGGACCCCATAGGAAACACAGTGGAGTAGGAGAGTGCTCTTTTCTCAAAAGCAGAGTGTTTTTCTTGTAAGGCGAGCTAGCGTTTGTTTCCCAGTCCTAAATGGAGTTGAATCACATGCAGTTTCTGGTCCTAGGAGCAAGATTTGTTTTCTTGTAAGAAGACTCACTATTGCGCTCCCATTGTCATACACAGGGCAAATAGCACTGGCCTTGGTTCCCAGCAAGTAGAGTGTATTGGACTGAAGAGGATCTACTGTTCTTGTCAGGTTCCTAAGCAGAATTGAACTAGATATGGCCATGTGTGTATAAAGCACAGTTCTTTTGTTCTGAGCAAGCTCACTGTTTGGACCCCATAGGAAACACAGTAGAGTAGAAGAGTGCTTTTTTTCTCAAAAGCAGAGTGTGTTTATTGTAAGGAAAGCTAGTGTTTGTTTCCCAGTCAGAAATGGAATTGAATCCCGTGCAGTTTCTGGTCCTACGAGCAAGAGTTTTTTTCTTGTAAGAAGAGTCACTATTGTGCTCTCATTGCCATACTCAGTGCAAATAGCACTCGCGTCTGTTCCCTGCATGTACAGAGTATTGGACTGAAGAGGAGCTACTGTTCTTGTCAGTTTCCTAAGCAGAGATGAACTAGATATGGCCCCTGTGTGTAGGAAGCACAGTTCTTTTGTTCTGAGCAAGTTCACTGTTCTGGCCATATAGGAAACACAGTAGAGTAGAAGAGTGCTCTTTTCTCAAAAGCAGAGTGTGTTTCTTGTAAGGCGAGCTAGTGTTTCTTTCCCAATCCTAAATGGAGTTGAGTCACATGCAGTTTCTTGTCCTACGAGCAAGAGTTGTTTTCTGGTAAGAAGAGTCACTATTGCGCTCCCATTGTCATACACAGGGCAAATAGCACTGGTATCTGTTCCCAGCATGTGCAGTGTATTAGACTGAAGAGGGTATACTGTTCTTGTCAGTTTCCTAAGCTGAATTGAACTAGGTATGGCCGTGTGTGTAGGAAGCACACTTCTTTTGTTCTGTGCAAGCTTACTGTTCTGGCCCTATAGGAAACACAGTAGAGTAGAAGAGTGCTCTTTTCTCAAAATCAGAGTGTGTTTCTTGTAAGGCGAGCTAGCATTTATTTCCCAGTTCTAAATGGAGTTGAATCACATGCAGTTTCTTGTCCAACGAGCAAGAGCTGTTTTCTGGTAAGAAGAGTCACTATTGCGCTCCCATTGTCATACACAGGGCAAATAGCACTCGCCTCTGTTCCCAGCATGTACAGTCTATTGGACTGAAGAGGAGCTACTGTTCTTGTCATTTTCCTAAGAGGAGTTGAACTAGATATGTCCCGTGTGTGTAGGAAACACAGTTCTTTTGTTCTGAGAAACCACACTGTGCAGACACCATAGGAAACACAGTAGAGTAGATGAGTGCTCTTTTCTCAAAATTAGATTGTGTTTCTTGAAAGGTGAGCTAGTATTTGCTTCCCAGTCAGAAATGGAGTTTAATCCCATGCAGTTTCTGGTCCTACGAGCAAGAGTTGTTTTCTGGTAAGAAGAGTCACTATTGCGCTCCCATTGCCATACACACTGCAAATAGCACTGGCGTCTGTTTCCAGCAAGTACAGTGTATTGGACTGAAGAGGAGCTACTGTTCTTGTCAGTTTCCTAAGCAGAGTTGAACTACATATGGCCCGTATGTGTAGGAAGCACAGTTCTTTTCTTCTGAGCAAGCTCACTGTTCAGACCCCATAGGAAACACAGTAGAGTAGAAGAGTGCTCTTTTCTCAAAAGCAGAGTGTGTTTCTCTTAAGGCGAGCTAGCGATTGTTTCCCAGTCCTAAATGGAGTTGAGTCACATGCAGTTTTTGGTCCCACGAGCAAGAGTAGTTTTCTGGTAAGAAGAGTCACTATTGGGCTCCCATTGCCATACACAGTACAATTAGCACTCGCGTCTGTTCCCAGCATGTACAGTGTATTGGACTGAAAAGGATCTATTGTTCTTGTCAGTTTCCTCAGCAGAATTGAACTAGATATGGCCATGTATGTAGGAAGCACAGTTATTTTGTTCTGAGCAAGCTCTCTGTTCTGGCCCTATAGGAAACACAGTAGAGTAGAAGAGTGCTCTTTTCTCAAAACAAGAGTGTGTTTCTTGTAAGGCGAGCTAGCGTTTGTTTCCCAGTTCTAAATGGAATTTAATCACATGAAGTTTCTGGTCCTACGAGCAAGAGTTGTTTTCTGGTAAGGAAAGTCACTATTGCGCTCCCATTGCCATACACAGTTCAAATAGCACTTGCGTCTGTTCCCAGCAAGTACAGTGTATTGGACTGAAGAGGAGCTACTGTTCTTGTCAGTTTCCTAAGCAGAGTTGAACCAGATATGGCCCGTGTGTGTAGGAAGCAAAGTTCTTTTGTTCTGAGCAAGCTCACTGTTCTGGCCCTATAGGAAACACAGTAGAGTAGAAGAGTGCTCTTTTCTCAAAAGCAGAGTGTGTTTCTTGTAAGGCGAGCTAGCGTTTGTTTCCCAGTCCTAAATGGAGTTGAATCACATGCAGTTTCTGGTCGTATGAGCAAGAGTTGTTTTCTGATAAGAAGAGACACTGTTGCGCTCCCATTGTCATACACAGGGCAAATAGCACTGGTGTCTGTTCCCAGCATATACAGTGTATTTTGACTGAAGAGGACATACTGTTCTTGTCAGTTTCCTAAGCAGAATTCAACTAGATATGGCCCGTGTGTGTAGGAAGCACAGTTCTTTTGTTCTGAGCAAGCTTTCTGTTCTGGCCCTACAGGAAACACAGTAGAGTAGAAGAGTGCTCTTTTCTCAAAGCAGAGTGTGTTTCTCTTAAGGCGAGCTAGCGATTGTTTCCCAGTCCTAAATGGAGTTGAGTCACATGCAGTTTTTGGTCCCACGAGCAAGAGTAGTTTTCTGGTAAGAAGAGTCACTATTGGGCTCCCATTGCCATACACAGTACAATTAGCACTCGCGTCTGTTCCCAGCATGTACAGTGTATTGGACTGAAAAGGATCTATTGTTCTTGTCAGTTTCCTCAGCAGAATTGAACTAGATATGGCCATGTATGTAGGAAGCACAGTTATTTTGTTCTGAGCAAGCTCTCTGTTCTGGCCCTATAGGAAACACAGTAGAGTAGAAGAGTGCTCTTTTCTCAAAACCAGAGTGTGTTTCTTGTAAGGCGAGCTAGCATTTGTTTCCCAGTTCTAAATGGAATTTAATCACATGAAGTTTCTGGTCCTACGAGCAAGAGTTGTTTTCTGGTAAGGAAAGTCACTATTGCGCTCCCATTGCCATACACAGTTCAAATAGCACTTGCGTCTGTTCCCAGCAAGTACAGTGTATTGGACTGAAGAGGAGCTACTGTTCTTGTCAGTTTCCTAAGCAGAGTTGAACCAGATATGGCCCGTGTGTGTAGGAAGCAAAGTTCTTTTGTTCTGAGCAAGCTCACTGTTCTGGCCCTATAGGAAACACAGTAGAGTAGAAGAGTGCTCTTTTCTCAAAAGCAGAGTGTGTTTCTTGTAAGGCGAGCTAGCGTTTGTTTCCCAGTCCTAAATGGAGTTGAATCACATGCAGTTTCTGGTCGTATGAGCAAGAGTTGTTTTCTGATAAGAAGAGTCACTGTTGCGCTCCCATTGTCATACACAGGGCAAATAGCACTGGTGTCTGTTCCCAGCATATACAGTGTATTTTGACTGAAGAGGACATACTGTTCTTGTCAGTTTCCTAAGCAGAATTCAACTAGATATGGCCCGTGTGTGTAGGAAGCACAGTTCTTTTGTTCTGAGCAAGCTTTCTGTTCTGGCCCTACAGGAAACACAGTAGAGTAGAAGAGTGCTCTTTTCTCAAAAGCAGAATGTGTTTCTTGTAAGGCGAGCTAGTGTTTCTTTCCCAGTCCAAAATGGAGTGGAGTTACATGCTGTTTCTGGTTCTATGAGCAAGAGTTGTTTTCTGGTAACACGAGTCACTATTGCGCTCCCATTGTCATACACAGGGCAAATAGCACTGGTGTCTGTTCCCAGCATATACAGTGTATTTTAATTGAAGACGAGATACTGTTCTTGTCAGTATCCTAAGCAGAATTGAACTAGATATGGCCGTGTGTGTAGGAAGCACACTTCTTTTGTTCTGTGCAAGCTCACTGTTCTTGCCCTATAGGAAACACAGAAGAGTAGAAGAGTGCTCTTTTTTTTCAAAAGCAGAGTTTGTTTCTTGTAAGGCGAGCTAGCGTTTCTTTCCCAGTTCTAAATGAAGTTGAATCACATGCAGTTTTTGGTTCTAAGTGCAAGACTTGTTTTCTGGTAAGGAATGTCACTATTGCGCTCCCATTACCATACACATTCCAAATTGCACTCGCGTGTGTTCCCAGCCTTTACAGAGTATTGGACTTAAGAGGAGCTACTTTTCTTCTCAGATTACTAAGCAGAGTTGAACCAGATATGGCCTATGTGTGTAGGAAGCACAGTTCTTTTGTTCTGAGCAAGCTCACTGTTCTGTCCCTATAGGAAACACAGTAGAGTAGAAGAGTGCTCTTTTCTCAAAGGCAGAGTGTGTTTCTTGTAAGGCGAGCTAGCGTTTGTTTCCCAGTCCTAAATGGAGTTGAATCAAATGCAGTTTCTGGTCCTAAGAGCAAGAGTTGTTTTCTGGTAAGAAGAGTCACTATTGCACTCCCATTGCCATACACAGTACAAATAGCACTCGCATCTGTTCCCAGCAAGTACAGTGTATTGGACTGAAGAGGATCAACTGTTCTTGTCAGTTTCCTAAGCAGAATTGAACTATATATGGCCCGTGTGTGTAGGAAGCACAGTTCTTTTGTTCTGAGCAAGCTCACTGTTCTGGCCCTATAGGAAACCCAGTAGAGTAGAAAGTGCTCTTTTCTCAAAAGCAGAGTGTGTTCCTTGTAAGACAAGCTAGGGTTTGTTTCCCAGTGCTAAATGGATTTGAGTCACATGCAGTTTGCGGTCCTACGAGCAAGAGTTGTTTTCTGGTAAGAAGAGTCACTATTGCCATCCCATTGCCATACAAAGTGCAAATAGAACTCATGTCTGTTCCCAGCAAGTACAGTGTATTGGACTGAAGAGGAGCTACTGTTCTTGTCAGTGTCCTAAGCAGAGTTGAACTAGATATGGCCCTTGTGTAGGAAGCACAGTTCTTTTTTTCTGAGCAAGCTCACTGTTCGGACCCCATAGGAAACACAGTAGAGTAGGAGAGTGCTCTTTTCTCAAAAGCAGAGTGTGTTCCTTGTAAGGCGAACTAGCGTTTGTTTCCCAGTCCTAAATGGAGTTCAATCACATGCAGTTTCTGGTCCTACGAGCAAGAGTTGTTTTCTGGTAAGAAGAGTCACTATTGCAATCCCATTGTCATACACAGGGCAAATAGCACTGGCATCTGTTCCCAGCACGTACAGTGTATTGGACACAAGAGGATCTACTGTTCTTGTCAGTTTCCTAAGCAGAATTGAACTAGATAAGGCCATGTGTGTAGGAAGCACAGTTCTTTTGTTCTGAGCAAGCTCTCTGTTCTTTTCATATATGAAACACAGTAGAGTAGTAGAGTGCTCTTTTCTCAAAAGCAGAGTGTGTTTCTTGTAAGACGAGCTAGCGTTTGTTTCACAGTCCTAAATGGAGTTGAATCATATGCAGTTTCTGGTCCTACGAGCAAGAGATGTTTTCTGTTAAAGAAAGTCACTACTGCGCTCCCATTGCCACACACAGTGCAAATAGCACTCACGTCTGTTCCCAGCAAGTACAGTGTATTGGACTGAAGAGGAGCTACTTGTCAGTTTCCTAAGCAGAGTTGAACTAGATATGGCCCGTGTGTGTAGGAAGCACAGTTCTTTTGTTCTGAGCAAGCTCATTGTTCGGACCCCATAGGAAAACCAGTAGAGTAGAAGAGTGCCCTTTTCTGAAAAGCAGAGTGAGTTTCTTGTAAGGCGAGCTAGCGTTTGTTTCCCAGTCGTAATGGAGTTAGATCACATGCAGTTTCTGCTCCTAAAAGCAAGAGTTGTTTTCTGGTAAGAAGAGTCACTATTGCCCTCCCATTGCCATACACAGTACAAATAGCACTCGGGTCTGTTCCCAGAATGTACAGTGTATTGGACTGAAGAGGAGCCACTGTTCTTGTCAGTTTCCTAAGGAGATTTGAACTAGATATGGCACGTGTGTGTAGGAAGCACAGTTCTTTTGTTCTGAGCAAGCTCACTGTTCTGGACCTATGGGAAACCCAGAAGAGTAGAAGAGTGCTATTTACTCAAAGCCAAGTGTGTTTCTTGTAAGGCGAGCTAGCGTTTGTTTCCCAGTCCTAAATGGAGTTGAATCACATGCAGTTTCTGGTCCTACGAGCAAAAGTTGTTTTCTGGTAAGAAGAGACACTAGTGTGCTCCCATTGCCATACACAGTACAAATAGCACTCGCGTCTGTTCGCAGCATGTACAGTGTATTGGACTGAAAAGGATCTACTGTTCTTGTCAGTTTCCTAAGCTGAATTGAACTAGTTATGGCCGTGTATGAAGGAAGCACAGTTCTTTTGTTCTGCCAAGCTTTCTGTTCTGGCCCTATAGGAAACACAGAAGAGTAGAAGAGTGCTCTTTTCTCAAAAGCAGAGTGTGTTTCTTGTAAGGCGAGCTAGCGTTTGTTTCGCAGTCCTAAATGGAGTTGAATCATATGCAGTTTTTGGTCCTACGAGCAAGATTTGTTTTCTGGTAAGGAAAGTCACTATTGTGCTCCCTTTGCCATACACAGTGCAAATAGCACTCCCCTCTGTTCCCAGCAAGTACAGTGTATTGGACTGAAGAGGATCTACTGTTCTTGTAAGTTTCCTAAGCAGAGTTGAACTAGATATGGCCCGTGTGTGTAGAAAGCACTGTTCTTTTGTTCTGAGCAAGATCACTGTTTTGGCCCTATAGGAAACACAGTAGAGTAGAAGAGTGCTCTTTTCTCAAAAGCAGAGTGTGTTTCTTGTAAGGCGAGCTAGCGTTTGTTTCCCAGTCCTATATGGAGTTGAATCACATGCAGTTTCTGGTCCTACGAGCAAGAGTTGTTTTCTGGTAAGAAGAGTCACTATTTTGCTCCCATTGCCATACACAGTGCAAATAGCACTCGCGTCTGTTCCCAGGAAGTACAGTGTATTGGAATGAGGAGGAGCTACTGTTCTTGTCTGTTTCCCAAGCAGAGTTGAATTAGATATGGCTCATGTGTGTAGGAAGCACACTTCTTTTGTTCTGAGCAAGCTTACTGTTCGGACCCCATAGGAAACACAGTTGGGTAGAAGAGTGCTCTTTTCTCAAAAGCAGAGTGTGTTTCTTGTAAGGCGAGCTAGTGTTTGTTTGCCAGTCCTAAATGGAGTTGAATCACATGCAGATTCTGGTTCTACGAGCAAGAGTTGTTTTCTGGTAAGAAGAGTCACTATTGAGCTCCCATTGTCATACACAGGGCAAATAGCACTGGCGTATATTCCCAGCAAGTACAGTGTATTGGACTGAAGAGGAGCTACTGTTCTTGTCAGTTTACTAAGCAGAGTTGAACTAGATATAGCCCGTGTGTGTAGGAAGCACAGTTCTTTTGTTCTGAGCAAGGTCACTATTCTGGCCCTATAGGAAACACAGCAGAGTAGAAGAGTGCTCTTTTCTTAAAAGCAGAGTGTGTTTCTTGTAAGGCGAGCTAGCGTTTGTTTCCCAGTCTTAAAAGGAGTTGAGTCACATGCAGTTTCTGGTCCTACGAGCAAGAGTTTTTTTCTCGTAGGGAAAATCACTATTGCGCTCCCATTGTCATTCACAGGGCAAATAGCACTGGCGTCTGTTCCTAGCAAGTACAGTGTATTGGACTGAAATGGAGCTACTGTTCTTGTCAGTTTCCTAAGCAGAGTTAAACTAGATATAGTCGGTGTGTGTAGGGAGCACAGTTCTTTTGTTCTGAGCAAGCTCACTATTCTGGCCCTAAAAGAATCACAGTAGAGTAAAAGAGTGCTCTTTTATCAAATCAGAGTGTGTTTCTTGTAATGCGAGCTAGCATTTGTTTGCCAGTCCTACATGTAGTTGAATCACATGCAGTTTTTGATCCTACGAGCAAGAGATGTTTTCTGGTAAGGAAAGTCACTATTGTGCTCCCATTGCCATACACAGTGCAAATAGCACTGGCGTCTGTTCCCAGCATGTACAGTGTATTGGCCTGAGAAGGAGCTACTGTTCTTGTCAGTTTGCTAAGCAGAGTTGAACTAGACATGGCCCGTGTGTGTAGGAAGCACAGTTCTTTTGTTCTGAGCAAGCTCACTGTTCTGACCCTATAGGAAACACAGTAGAGTAGAAGAGTGCTCTTTTCTCAAAAGCAGAGTGTGTTTCTTGTAAGGCGAGCTAGCATTTGTTTCGCAGTTCTAAATGGAGTTGAATCATATGTAGTTTTTGATCCTACGAGCAAGAATTTTTTCTGGTAAGGAAAGTCACTATTGTGCTCCCATTGCAGAACACAGTGCAAAGAGGACTCGCATCTGTTCCCATCAAGTACAGTGTATTGGACTGAAAAGGAGCTACTGTTCTTGTCAGTTTCCTAAGCAGAGTTGAAGTAGATTTGTCCCGTGTGTGTAGGAAGCACAGTTCTTTTGTTCTGAGCAAGCTCACTGTTCGGACCCCATAGGAAACACAGTAGAGTAGAAGAGTGCTCTTTTCTCAAAAGCAGAGTGTGTTTCTTGTAATCGAGCTAGCGTTTGTTTCCCAGTCCTAAATGGAGTTGAGTCACATGCAGTTTCTGGTCCTACGAGCAAGAGTTGTTTTCTGGTAAGAAGAGTCACTATTGCGCTCCCATTGTCATACACAGGGCAAATAGCACTGGCGTCTGTTCCCAGCATGTACAGTGTATTGGACTGAAGAGGATCTACCGTTCTTGTCAGTTTCCTAAGCAGAGTTGAACTAGATATAGTCGGTGTGTGTAGGAAGCACAGTTCTTTTGTTCTGAGCAAGCTCACTATTCTGGCCCTACAAAAAAACACATTAGACTAGAAGAGTGCTCTTTTCTCAAAAACAGAGTTTGTTTATTGTAAGGCGAGCTAGCGTTTGTTTCCCAGTTATAAATGTAGTTGAATCACGTGCAGTTTCTGGTCCTACGAGCAAGAGTTGTTTTCTGGTAAGAAGAGTCACTATTGCGCTCCCATTATCATACACAGGGCAAATAGCACTGGCGTCTGTTCCCAGCATGTACAGTGTATTGGACTGAAGAGGAGCTACTGTTCTTGTCAGTTTCCTAAGCAGAGTTGAACTAGATATAGCCCGTGTGTGTAGGAAGCACAGTTCTTTTGTTCTGAGCAAGCTCACTATTCTGGCCCTATAGGAACCAGAGTAGAGTAGAAGAGTGCTCTTTAATCAAATCAGAGTGTGTTTCTTGTAATGCGAGCTAGCATTTGTTTCCCAGTCCTACATGTAGTTGAATCACATACAGTTTTTGATCCTACGAGCAAGAGTTGTTTTCTGGTAGGAAAGTCACTATTGTGCTCCCATTGCCATACACAGTGCAAATAGCACTGGCGTCTGTTCCCAGCATGTAAAGTGTATTGGCCTGAAAAAAAGCTACTCTCTTGTCAGTTTGCTAAGCAGAGTTGAACTAGACACGGCCCGTGTGTGTAGGAAGCACAGTTCTTTTGTGCTGAGCAAGCTCACTGTTCTGGCCCTATAGGAAATACAGTAGAGTAGAAGAGTGCTCTTTTCTCAAAAGCAGAGTGTGTTTCTTGTAAGGCGAGCTAGCGTTTGTTTCCCGTCCTAAAAGGTGTTGAATCACATGCAGTTTCTGGTCCTACGAGCAAGAGTTGTTTTCTGGTAAGAAGAGTCACTATTTAGCTCCCATTGCCATATACAGTGCAAATAGCACTCGCGTCTGTTCCCAGCAAGTACAGTGTATGGGACTGAAGAGGATCTACTGTTCTTGTTAGTTTCCTAAGCAAAATTGTACTAGATATGGCCGTGTGTGTAGGAAGCACAGTTCTTTTGTTCTGAGTAAGCTCACTGTTCTGGCCCTATAGGAAACACAGTAGAGTAGAAGAGTGATCTTTTCTCAAAAGCAGAGTGTGTTTCTTGTAAGGGGACCTAGCATTTGTTTCCCTGTCCTAAATGTAGTAGAATCACATGCAGTTTTTGATCCTACGACCAAGAGTTGTTTTCTGGTAAGGAAAATCACTATTGCCCTCCCATTGCCACACACAGTGCAAAGAGGACTCGCGTCTGTTCCCATCAAGTTCAGTGTATTGGACTGAAGAGGAGCTACTGTTCTTGTCAGTTTCCTAAGCAGATTTGAACTAGATATGGCCCGTGTGTGTAGGAAGCACAGTTCTTTTGTACTGTAAGCTCACTGATCGAACCCATAGGAAACACATTAGAGTAGAAGAGTGCCCTTTTCTCAAAAGCAGAGTGTTTTTCTTGTAAGGCAAGCTAGCGTTTGTTGCGCAGTCCTAAATGGAGTTGAATCACATGGAGTTTCTGGTCCTACTGCAAGAGTTGTTTTTCTTGTAAGAAGAGTCACTATTGCGCTCCCATTGTCATACACAGGGCAAATAGCCCTGGCGTCTGTTCCCAGCATGTACAGTGTATTGGACTGAAGAGGATCTACTGTTCTTGTCAGTTTCCTAAGCAGAGTTGAACTAGATATAGTCGGTGTGTGTAGGAAGCACAGTTCTTTTGCTCTGAGCAAGCTCACTATTCTGGCCCTACAAAAAAACACATTAGACTAGAAGAGTGCTCTTTTCTCAAAAGCAGAGTTTGTTTATTGTAAGGCGAGCTAGCGTTTGTTTCCCAGTTACAAATGGAGTTGAATCACGTGCAGTTTCTGGTCCTATGAGCAAGAGTTGTTTTCTGGTAAGAAGAGTCACTATTGCGCTCCCATTATCATACACAGGACAAATAGCAATGGCGTCTGTTCCCAGCATATACAGTGTATTGGACTGAAGAGGAGCTACTGTTCTTGTCAGTTTCCTAAGCAGAGTTGAACTAGATATAGCCCGTGTGTGTAGGAAGCACAGTTCTTTTGTTCTGAGCAAGCTCACTATTCTGGCCCTATAGGAAACACAGTAGAGTAGAAGAGTGCTCTTTTCTCAAAAGCAGAGTGTTTTTCTTGTAAAGCGAGCTAGCGTTTGTTTCCCACTCCTAAATGGAGTTGAATCACATGCAGTTTCTGGTCCTACGAGCAAGAGTTGTTTTCTGGTAAGAAGAGTCACTATTGTGCTCCCATTGTCATACACAGGGCAAATAGCACTGGCGTCTGTTACCAGCAAGTACAGTGTATGGGACGGAAGAGGATCTACTGTTCTTGTCCGTTTCCTAAGCAGAATTGAACTAGATATGGCCGTGTGTGTAGGAAGCATAGTTCTTTTGTTCTGAGCAAGCTCACTGTTTTGGCCCTGTAGGAAACACAGTAGAGTAGAAGAGTGCTCTATTCTCAAAAGCAGAGTGTGTTTCTTGTAAGGCGAGCTAGCGTTTGTTTCCCAGTCCTAAATGGATTTGAATCACATGCAGTTTTTGGTCCTACGACCTAGAGTTGTTTTCTGGTAAGGAAAGTCACTATTGAGCTCCCATTGCCATACATAGTGCAAATAGGCAAATAGCACTCGCGTCTGTTCCAAGCAAGTACTGTGTATTGTACTGAAGATGAGCTACTGTTCTTCTTAGTTTCCTAAGCAGAGTTGAACTAGATATAGCCCTTGTGTGTAGGAAGCACAGTTCTTTTGTTCTGAGCAAGATCACTATTCTGGCCCTATAGGAAACACAGTACAGTAGAAGACTGCTCTTTTCTCAAAAGCAGAGTGTTTTTCTTGTAAAGCGAGCTAGCGTTTGTTTCCCAGTCCTAAATGGAGTTGAATCACATGCAGTTTCTGGTCCTACGAGCAAGAGTTGTTTTCTGGTAAGAAGAGTCACTATTGTGCTCCCATGGTCATACACAGGGCAAATAGCACTGGCGTCTGTTCCCAGCAAGTTCAGTGTATGGGACGGAAGAGGATATACTGTTCTTGTCAGTTTCCTAAGTAGAGTTGAACTAGATATGGCCGGTGTGTGTAGGAAGCACAGTTCTTTTGTTCTGAGCAAGCTCACTGTTCGGACCCCATAGGAAACACTGTAGAGTAGAAGAGTGCTCTTTTCTCAAAAGCAGAGTGTGTTTATTGTAAGGCGAGCTGGCGTTTGTTTTGCAGTCCTAAATGGAGTTGAATCACATGCAGTTTCTGATCCTACGAGCAAGAGTTTTTTTCTGGTAAGAAGATTCACTATTGAGCTCCCATTGTCATACACAGGGCAAATAGCGCTGGCGTCTGTTCCCACCAAGTACAGTGTATTGGACTGAAGAGGAGCTACTGTTCTTGTCAGTTTCCTAAGCAGAGTTGAACTAGATATGGCCCATGTGTGTAGGAAGCACAGTTCTTTTGTTCTGAGCAAGCTCACTATTCTGGTCCTATAGGAAATACAGTAGAGTAGAAGAGTGCTCTTTTCTCAAAAGCAGAGAGTGTTTCTTGTAAGGCGAGCTACCGTTTGTTTCCCGTCCTAAAAGGAGTTGAATCACATGCAGTTTCTGGTCCTATGAGCAAGAGTTGTTTTCTGGTAAGAAGAGTCACTATTTCGCTCCCATTGCCATATACAGTGCAAAGAGGACAGGCGTCTGTTCTCATCAAGTACAGTGTATTGGACTGAAGAAAAGCTACTGTTCTTGTCAGTTTCCTAAGCAGAGTTGAACTAGATATGGCCCGTGTGTGTAGGAAGCAGAGTTCTTTTGTACTGTAAGCTCACTGATCGAACCCTTAGGAAACACATTAGTGTAGAAGAGTGCCTTTCCTCAAAAGCAGAGTGTTTTTCTTGTAAGGCAAGGTAGCGTTTGTTGCACAGTCCTAAATGGAGTTGAATCACATGCAGTTTCTGGTCCTACGTTCAAGAGTTTTTTTTTTTCTGGTAAGAAGAGTCACTATTGAACTCCCATTGTCATACACAGGGCAAATAGCACTGGCGTCTGTTCCCAGCAAGTACAGTGTATTGGACTGAAGAGTAGCTGCTGTTCTTGTCAGTTTCCTAAGCAGAGTTGAACTAGATATAGCCATTGTAGGAAGCACAGTTCTTTTGTTCTGAGCAAGCTCACTGTTTGGACCTCAAAGGAAACACAGTAGAGTAGAAGAGTGATCTATTCTCAAAAGCAGAGTGTGTTTCTTGTAAGGCGAGCTAGCGTTTGTTTCGCAGTCCTAAATGGAGTTGAATCACATGTAGATTTTGATCCTAAGAGCAAGAGTTGTTTTCTGGTAAGTAAAGTCACTATTGTGCTCCCATTGCCACACACAGTGCAAAGAGTACTCGCGTCTGTTCCCATCAAGTACAGTGTATTGGACTGAAGAGGAGTTGCTGTTCTTGTCAGTTTCCTAAGCAGAGTTGAACTAGATAGGGTCCCTGTGTGTAGGAAGCACAGTTCTTTTGTTCTGAGCAAGCTGACTGTTCGGACCCCATAGGAAACACAGTAGAGTAGAAGAGTGCTCTTTTCTCAAAAGCAGAGTGTGTTTCTTGTAAGGCGAGTTAGTGTTTTTTTCCCAGTCTGAAATGGAGTTGAATCCCATGCAGTTTCTGGTCCTACGAACAAGAGATGTTTTCTGGTAAGAAGAGTCACTATTGTGCTCCCATTGCCACACACAGTGCAAAGAGTACTCGCGTCTGTTCCCATCAAGTACAGTGTATTGGACTGAAGAGGAGTTGCTGTTCTTGTCAGTTTCCTAAGCAGAGTTGAACTAGATAGGGTCCCTGTGTGTAGGAAGCACAGTTCTTTTGTTCTGAGCAAGCTGACTGTTCGGACCCCATAGGAAACACAGTAGAGTAGAAGAGTGCTCTTTTCTCAAAAGCAGAGTGTGTTTCTTGTAAGGCGAGCTAGTGTTTGTTTCCCAGTCTGAAATGGAGTTGTATCCCATGCAGTTTCTGGTCCTATGAGCAAGAGATGTTTTCTGGTAAGAAGAGTCACTATTGTGCTCCCATTGCCATATACAGTGCAAATAGTTCTCGCGTCTGTGCCCAGCAAGTACAGTGTATTGGACTGAAGAGGAGCTACTGTTCTTGTCAGTTTCCTAAGCAGAGTTAAACTAGATATGGCCCGTGTGTGTAGGAAGCACAGTTCTTTTGTACTGAGCAAGCTCACTGTTCTGGCCCTATAGGAAACACAGTAGAGTAGAAGAGTGATCTTTTCTCAAAAGCAAAGTGTGTTTCTTCTAAGGCAAGCTAGTGTTTGTTTCCCAGTCCTAAATGGAGTTGAATCACATGCAGTGTCTGGTCCTACGAGCAAGAGTTGTTTTCTGGTAAGAAGAGTCACTATTGCGCTCCCATTGTCATACCCAGGGCAAATAGCACTGGCGTCTGTTCCCAGCATGTACAGTGTATTGGACTGAAGAAGATCTACTGTTCTTGTCAGTTTCCTAAGCAGAGTTGAACTAGATATAACCTGTGTGTATAGGAAGCACAGTTCTTTTGTTCTGAGCAAGCTAACTATTCTGGCCCTATAGGAAACACAGTAGAGTAGAAGACTGCTCTTTTCTCAAAAGCAGAGTGTTTTTCTTGAAAAGCGAGCTAGCTTTTGTTTCCCAGTCCTAAATGGAGTTGAATCACATACAGTTTCTGGTCCTACGAGCAAGAGTTGTTTTCTGGTAAGAAGTGTCACTATTGTGCTCCCATTGTCATACACAGGGCAAATAGCACTGACGTCTGTTCCCAGCAAGTACAGTGTATGGGACGGAAGAGGATCTACTGTTCTTGTCAGTTTCCTAAGCAGAATTGAACTTGATATGGCCGTGTGTGTAGGAAGCAAAGTTCTTTTGTTCTGAGCAAGCTCACTGTTCTGGCCCTATAGGAAACACAGTAGAGTAGAAGAGTGCTCTTTTCTCAAAAGCAGAGTGTGTTTCTTGTAAGGCGAGCTAGCGTTTGTTTCCCAGTCCTAAATGGAGTTGAATCACATGCAGTTTCTGGTCGTATGAGCAAGAGTTGTTTTCTGATAAGAAGAGTCACTGTTGCGCTCCCATTGTCATACACAGGGCAAATAGCACTGGTGTCTGTTCCCAGCATATACAGTGTATTTTGACTGAAGAGGACATACTGTTCTTGTCAGTTTCCTAAGCAGAATTCAACTAGATATGGCCCGTGTGTGTAGGAAGCACAGTTCTTTTGTTCTGAGCAAGCTTTCTGTTCTGGCCCTACAGGAAACACAGTAGAGTAGAAGAGTGCTCTTTTCTCAAAAGCAGAATGTGTTTCTTGTAAGGCGAGCTAGTGTTTCTTTCCCAGTCCAAAATGGAGTGGAGTTACATGCTGTTTCTGGTTCTATGAGCAAGAGTTGTTTTCTGGTAACACGAGTCACTATTGCGCTCCCATTGTCATACACAGGGCAAATAGCACTGGTGTCTGTTCCCAGCATATACAGTGTATTTTAATTGAAGACGAGATACTGTTCTTGTCAGTATCCTAAGCAGAATTGAACTAGATATGGCCGTGTGTGTAGGAAGCACACTTCTTTTGTTCTGTGCAAGGTCACTGTTCTTGCCCTATAGGAAACACAGAAGAGTAGAAGAGTGCTCTTTTTTTTCAAAAGCAGAGTTTGTTTCTTGTAAGGCGAGCTAGCGTTTCTTTCCCAGTTCTAAATGAAGTTGAATCACATGCAGTTTTTGGTTCTAAGAGCAAGACTTGTTTTCTGGTAAGGAATGTCACTATTGCGCTCCCATTACCATACACATTCCAAATTGCACTCGCGTGTGTTCCCAGCCTTTACAGAGTATTGGACTTAAGAGGAGCTACTTTTCTTCTCAGATTACTAAGCAGAGTTGAACCAGATATGGCCTATGTGTGTAGGAAGCACAGTTCTTTTGTTCTGAGCAAGCTCACTGTTCTGTCCCTATAGGAAACACAGTAGAGTAGAAGAGTGCTCTTTTCTCAAAGGCAGAGTGTGTTTCTTGTAAGGCGAGCTAGCGTTTGTTTCCCAGTCCTAAATGGAGTTGAATCAAATGCAGTTTCTGGTCCTAAGAGCAAGAGTTGTTTTCTGGTAAGAAGAGTCACTATTGCACTCCCATTGCCATACACAGTACAAATAGCACTCGCATCTGTTCCCAGCAAGTACAGTGTATTGGACTGAAGAGGATCAACTGTTCTTGTCAGTTTCCTAAGCAGAATTGAACTATATATGGCCCGTGTGTGTAGGAAGCACAGTTCTTTTGTTCTGAGCAAGCTCACTGTTCTGGCCCTATAGGAAACCCAGTAGAGTAGAAAGTGCTCTTTTCTCAAAAGCAGAGTGTGTTCCTTGTAAGACAAGCTAGGGTTTGTTTCCCAGTGCTAAATGGATTTGAGTCACATGCAGTTTGCGGTCCTACGAGCAAGAGTTGTTTTCTGGTAAGAAGAGTCACTATTGCCATCCCATTGCCATACAAAGTGCAAATAGAACTCATGTCTGTTCCCAGCAAGTACAGTGTATTGGACTGAAGAGGAGCTACTGTTCTTGTCAGTGTCCTAAGCAGAGTTGAACTAGATATGGCCCTTGTGTAGGAAGCACAGTTCTTTTTTTCTGAGCAAGCTCACTGTTCGGACCCCATAGGAAACACAGTAGAGTAGGAGAGTGCTCTTTTCTCAAAAGCAGAGTGTGTTCCTTGTAAGGCGAACTAGCGTTTGTTTCCCAGTCCTAAATGGAGTTCAATCACATGCAGTTTCTGGTCCTACGAGCAAGAGTTGTTTTCTGGTAAGAAGAGTCACTATTGCAATCCCATTGTCATACACAGGGCAAATAGCACTGGCATCTGTTCCCAGCACGTACAGTGTATTGGACACAAGAGGATCTACTGTTCTTGTCAGTTTCCTAAGCAGAATTGAACTAGATAAGGCCATGTGTGTAGGAAGCACAGTTCTTTTGTTCTGAGCAAGCTCTCTGTTCTTTTCATATATGAAACACAGTAGAGTAGTAGAGTGCTCTTTTCTCAAAAGCAGAGTGTGTTTCTTGTAAGACGAGCTAGCGTTTGTTTCACAGTCCTAAATGGAGTTGAATCATATGCAGTTTCTGGTCCTACGAGCAAGAGATGTTTTCTGTTAAAGAAAGTCACTACTGCGCTCCCATTGCCACACACAGTGCAAATAGCACTCACGTCTGTTCCCAGCAAGTACAGTGTATTGGACTGAAGAGGAGCTACTTGTCAGTTTCCTAAGCAGAGTTGAACTAGATATGGCCCGTGTGTGTAGGAAGCACAGTTCTTTTGTTCTGAGCAAGCTCATTGTTCGGACCCCATAGGAAAACCAGTAGAGTAGAAGAGTGCCCTTTTCTGAAAAGCAGAGTGAGTTTCTTGTAAGGCGAGCTAGCGTTTGTTTCCCAGTCGTAATGGAGTTAGATCACATGCAGTTTCTGCTCCTAAAAGCAAGAGTTGTTTTCTGGTAAGAAGAGTCACTATTGCCCTCCCATTGCCATACACAGTACAAATAGCACTCGGGTCTGTTCCCAGAATGTACAGTGTATTGGACTGAAGAGGAGCCACTGTTCTTGTCAGTTTCCTAAGGAGATTTGAACTAGATATGGCACGTGTGTGTAGGAAGCACAGTTCTTTTGTTCTGAGCAAGCTCACTGTTCTGGACCTATGGGAAACCCAGAAGAGTAGAAGAGTGCTATTTACTCAAAGCCAAGTGTGTTTCTTGTAAGGCGAGCTAGCGTTTGTTTCCCAGTCCTAAATGGAGTTGAATCACATGCAGTTTCTGGTCCTACGAGCAAAAGTTGTTTTCTGGTAAGAAGAGACACTAGTGTGCTCCCATTGCCATACACAGTACAAATAGCACTCGCGTCTGTTCGCAGCATGTACAGTGTATTGGACTGAAAAGGATCTACTGTTCTTGTCAGTTTCCTAAGCTGAATTGAACTAGTTATGGCCGTGTATGAAGGAAGCACAGTTCTTTTGTTCTGCCAAGCTTTCTGTTCTGGCCCTATAGGAAACACAGAAGAGTAGAAGAGTGCTCTTTTCTCAAAAGCAGAGTGTGTTTCTTGTAAGGCGAGCTAGCGTTTGTTTCGCAGTCCTAAATGGAGTTGAATCATATGCAGTTTTTGGTCCTACGAGCAAGATTTGTTTTCTGGTAAGGAAAGTCACTATTGTGCTCCCTTTGCCATACACAGTGCAAATAGCACTCCCCTCTGTTCCCAGCAAGTACAGTGTATTGGACTGAAGAGGATCTACTGTTCTTGTAAGTTTCCTAAGCAGAGTTGAACTAGATATGGCCCGTGTGTGTAGAAAGCACTGTTCTTTTGTTCTGAGCAAGATCACTGTTTTGGCCCTATAGGAAACACAGTAGAGTAGAAGAGTGCTCTTTTCTCAAAAGCAGAGTGTGTTTCTTGTAAGGCGAGCTAGCGTTTGTTTCCCAGTCCTATATGGAGTTGAATCACATGCAGTTTCTGGTCCTACGAGCAAGAGTTGTTTTCTGGTAAGAAGAGTCACTATTTTGCTCCCATTGCCATACACAGTGCAAATAGCACTCGCGTCTGTTCCCAGGAAGTACAGTGTATTGGAATGAGGAGGAGCTACTGTTCTTGTCTGTTTCCCAAGCAGAGTTGAATTAGATATGGCTCATGTGTGTAGGAAGCACACTTCTTTTGTTCTGAGCAAGCTTACTGTTCGGACCCCATAGGAAACACAGTTGGGTAGAAGAGTGCTCTTTTCTCAAAAGCAGAGTGTGTTTCTTGTAAGGCGAGCTAGTGTTTGTTTGCCAGTCCTAAATGGAGTTGAATCACATGCAGATTCTGGTCCTACGAGCAAGAGTTGTTTTCTGGTAAGAAGAGTCACTATTGAGCTCCCATTGTCATACACAGGGCAAATAGCACTGGCGTATATTCCCAGCAAGTACAGTGTATTGGACTGAAGAGGAGCTACTGTTCTTGTCAGTTTACTAAGCAGAGTTGAACTAGATATAGCCCGTGTGTGTAGGAAGCACAGTTCTTTTGTTCTGAGCAAGGTCACTATTCTGGCCCTATAGGAAACACAGCAGAGTAGAAGAGTGCTCTTTTCTTAAAAGCAGAGTGTGTTTCTTGTAAGGCGAGCTAGCGTTTGTTTCCCAGTCTTAAAAGGAGTTGAGTCACATGCAGTTTCTGGTCCTACGAGCAAGAGTTTTTTTCTCGTAGGGAAAATCACTATTGCGCTCCCATTGTCATTCACAGGGCAAATAGCACTGGCGTCTGTTCCTAGCAAGTACAGTGTATTGGACTGAAATGGAGCTACTGTTCTTGTCAGTTTCCTAAGCAGAGTTAAACTAGATATAGTCGGTGTGTGTAGGGAGCACAGTTCTTTTGTTCTGAGCAAACTCACTATTCTGGCCCTAAAAGAATCACAGTAGAGTAGAAGAGTGCTCTTTTATCAAATCAGAGTGTGTTTCTTGTAATGCGAGCTAGCATTTGTTTGCCAGTCCTACATGTAGTTGAATCACATGCAGTTTTTGATCCTACGAGCAAGAGATGTTTTCTGGTAAGGAAAGTCACTATTGTGCTCCCATTGCCATACACAGTGCAAATAGCACTGGCGTCTGTTCCCAGCATGTACAGTGTATTGGCCTGAGAAGGAGCTACTGTTCTTGTCAGTTTGCTAAGCAGAGTTGAACTAGACATGGCCCGTGTGTGTAGGAAGCACAGTTCTTTTGTTCTGAGCAAGCTCACTGTTCTGACCCTATAGGAAACACAGTAGAGTAGAAGAGTGCTCTTTTCTCAAAAGCAGAGTGTGTTTCTTGTAAGGCGAGCTAGCGTTTGTTTCGCAGTTCTAAATGGAGTTGAATCATATGTAGTTTTTGATCCTACGAGCAAGAATTTTTTCTGGTAAGGAAAGTCACTATTGTGCTCCCATTGCAGAACACAGTGCAAAGAGGACTCGCATCTGTTCCCATCAAGTACAGTGTATTGGACTGAAAAGGAGCTACTGTTCTTGTCAGTTTCCTAAGCAGAGTTGAAGTAGATTTGTCCCGTGTGTGTAGGAAGCACAGTTCTTTTGTTCTGAGCAAGCTCACTGTTCGGACCCCATAGGAAACACAGTAGAGTAGAAGAGTGCTCTTTTCTCAAAAGCAGAGTGTGTTTCTTGTAATCGAGCTAGCGTTTGTTTCCCAGTCCTAAATGGAGTTGAGTCACATGCAGTTTCTGGTCCTACGAGCAAGAGTTGTTTTCTGGTAAGAAGAGTCACTATTGCGCTCCCATTGTCATACACAGGGCAAATAGCACTGGCGTCTGTTCCCAGCATGTACAGTGTATTGGACTGAAGAGGATCTACCGTTCTTGTCAGTTTCCTAAGCAGAGTTGAACTAGATATAGTCGGTGTGTGTAGGAAGCACAGTTCTTTTGTTCTGAGCAAGCTCACTATTCTGGCCCTACAAAAAAACACATTAGACTAGAAGAGTGCTCTTTTCTCAAAAACAGAGTTTGTTTATTGTAAGGCGAGCTAGCGTTTGTTTCCCAGTTATAAATGTAGTTGAATCACGTGCAGTTTCTGGTCCTACGAGCAAGAGTTGTTTTCTGGTAAGAAGAGTCACTATTGCGCTCCCATTATCATACACAGGGCAAATAGCACTGGCGTCTGTTCCCAGCATGTACAGTGTATTGGACTGAAGAGGAGCTACTGTTCTTGTCAGTTTCCTAAGCAGAGTTGAACTAGATATAGCCCGTGTGTGTAGGAAGCACAGTTCTTTTGTTCTGAGCAAGCTCACTATTCTGGCCCTATAGGAACCACAGTAGAGTAGAAGAGTGCTCTTTAATCAAATCAGAGTGTGTTTCTTGTAATGCGAGCTAGCATTTGTTTCCCAGTCCTACATGTAGTTGAATCACATACAGTTTTTGATCCTACGAGCAAGAGTTGTTTTCTGGTAGGAAAGTCACTATTGTGCTCCCATTGCCATACACAGTGCAAATAGCACTGGCGTCTGTTCCCAGCATGTAAAGTGTATTGGCCTGAAAAAAAGCTACTCTCTTGTCAGTTTGCTAAGCAGAGTTGAACTAGACACGGCCCGTGTGTGTAGGAAGCACAGTTCTTTTGTTCTGAGCAAGCTCACTGTTCTGGCCCTATAGGAAATACAGTAGAGTAGAAGAGTGCTCTTTTCTCAAAAGCAGAGTGTGTTTCTTGTAAGGCGAGCTAGCGTTTGTTTCCCGTCCTAAAAGGTGTTGAATCACATGCAGTTTCTGGTCCTACGAGCAAGAGTTGTTTTCTGGTAAGAAGAGTCACTATTTAGCTCCCATTGCCATATACAGTGCAAATAGCACTCGCGTCTGTTCCCAGCAAGTACAGTGTATGGGACTGAAGAGGATCTACTGTTCTTGTTAGTTTCCTAAGCAAAATTGTACTAGATATGGCCGTGTGTGTAGGAAGCACAGTTCTTTTGTTCTGAGTAAGCTCACTGTTCTGGCCCTATAGGAAACACAGTAGAGTAGAAGAGTGATCTTTTCTCAAAAGCAGAGTGTGTTTCTTGTAAGGGGACCTAGCATTTGTTTCCCTGTCCTAAATGTAGTAGAATCACATGCAGTTTTTGATCCTACGAGCAAGAGTTGTTTTCTGGTAAGGAAAATCACTATTGCCCTCCCATTGCCACACACAGTGCAAAGAGGACTCGCGTCTGTTCCCATCAAGTTCAGTGTATTGGACTGAAGAGGAGCTACTGTTCTTGTCAGTTTCCTAAGCAGATTTGAACTAGATATGGCCCGTGTGTGTAGGAAGCACAGTTCTTTTGTACTGTAAGCTCACTGATCGAACCCATAGGAAACACATTAGAGTAGAAGAGTGCCCTTTTCTCAAAAGCAGAGTGTTTTTCTTGTAAGGCAAGCTAGCGTTTGTTGCGCAGTCCTAAATGGAGTTGAATCACATGGAGTTTCTGGTCCTACTGCAAGAGTTGTTTTTCTTGTAAGAAGAGTCACTATTGCGCTCCCATTGTCATACACAGGGCAAATAGCCCTGGCGTCTGTTCCCAGCATGTACAGTGTATTGGACTGAAGAGGATCTACTGTTCTTGTCAGTTTCCTAAGCAGAGTTGAACTAGATATAGTCGGTGTGTGTAGGAAGCACAGTTCTTTTGCTCTGAGCAAGCTCACTATTCTGGCCCTACAAAAAAACACATTAGACTAGAAGAGTGCTCTTTTCTCAAAAGCAGAGTTTGTTTATTGTAAGGCGAGCTAGCGTTTGTTTCCCAGTTACAAATGGAGTTGAATCACGTGCAGTTTCTGGTCCTATGAGCAAGAGTTGTTTTCTGGTAAGAAGAGTCACTATTGCGCTCCCATTATCATACACAGGACAAATAGCAATGGCGTCTGTTCCCAGCATATACAGTGTATTGGACTGAAGAGGAGCTACTGTTCTTGTCAGTTTCCTAAGCAGAGTTGAACTAGATATAGCCCGTGTGTGTAGGAAGCACAGTTCTTTTGTTCTGAGCAAGCTCACTATTCTGGCCCTATAGGAAACACAGTAGAGTAGAAGACTGCTCTTTTCTCAAAAGCAGAGTGTTTTTCTTGTAAAGCGAGCTAGCGTTTGTTTCCCACTCCTAAATGGAGTTGAATCACATGCAGTTTCTGGTCCTACGAGCAAGAGTTGTTTTCTGGTAAGAAGAGTCACTATTGTGCTCCCATTGTCATACACAGGGCAAATAGCACTGGCGTCTGTTACCAGCAAGTACAGTGTATGGGACGGAAGAGGATCTACTGTTCTTGTCCGTTTCCTAAGCAGAATTGAACTAGATATGGCCGTGTGTGTAGGAAGCATAGTTCTTTTGTTCTGAGCAAGCTCACTGTTTTGGCCCTGTAGGAAACACAGTAGAGTAGAAGAGTGCTCTATTCTCAAAAGCAGAGTGTGTTTCTTGTAAGGCGAGCTAGCGTTTGTTTCCCAGTCCTAAATGGATTTGAATCACATGCAGTTTTTGGTCCTACGACCTAGAGTTGTTTTCTGGTAAGGAAAGTCACTATTGAGCTCCCATTGCCATAAATAGTGCAAATAGGCAAATAGCACTCGCGTCTGTTCCAAGCAAGTACTGTGTATTGTACTGAAGATGAGCTACTGTTCTTCTTAGTTTCCTAAGCAGAGTTGAACTAGATATAGCCCTTGTGTGTAGGAAGCACAGTTCTTTTGTTCTGAGCAAGATCACTATTCTGGCCCTATAGGAAACACAGTACAGTAGAAGACTGCTCTTTTCTCAAAAGCAGAGTGTTTTTCTTGTAAAGCGAGCTAGCGTTTGTTTCCCAGTCCTAAATGGAGTTGAATCACATGCAGTTTCTGGTCCTACGAGCAAGAGTTGTTTTCTGGTAAGAAGAGTCACTATTGTGCTCCCATGGTCATACACAGGGCAAATAGCACTGGCGTCTGTTCCCAGCAAGTTCAGTGTATGGGACGGAAGAGGATATACTGTTCTTGTCAGTTTCCTAAGTAGAGTTGAACTAGATATGGCCGGTGTGTGTAGGAAGCACAGTTCTTTTGTTCTGAGCAAGCTCACTGTTCGGACCCCATAGGAAACACTGTAGAGTAGAAGAGTGCTCTTTTCTCAAAAGCAGAGTGTGTTTATTGTAAGGCGAGCTGGCGTTTGTTTTGCAGTCCTAAATGGAGTTGAATCACATGCAGTTTCTGATCCTACGAGCAAGAGTTTTTTTCTGGTAAGAAGATTCACTATTGAGCTCCCATTGTCATACACAGGGCAAATAGCGCTGGCGTCTGTTCCCACCAAGTACAGTGTATTGGACTGAAGAGGAGCTACTGTTCTTGTCAGTTTCCTAAGCAGAGTTGAACTAGATATGGCCCATGTGTGTAGGAAGCACAGTTCTTTTGTTCTGAGCAAGCTCACTATTCTGGTCCTATAGGAAATACAGTAGAGTAGAAGAGTGCTCTTTTCTCAAAAGCAGAGAGTGTTTCTTGTAAGGCGAGCTACCGTTTGTTTCCCGTCCTAAAAGGAGTTGAATCACATGCAGTTTCTGGTCCTATGAGCAAGAGTTGTTTTCTGGTAAGAAGAGTCACTATTTCGCTCCCATTGCCATATACAGTGCAAAGAGGACAGGCGTCTGTTCTCATCAAGTACAGTGTATTGGACTGAAGAAAAGCTACTGTTCTTGTCAGTTTCCTAAGCAGAGTTGAACTAGATATGGCCCGTGTGTGTAGGAAGCAGAGTTCTTTTGTACTGTAAGCTCACTGATCGAACCCATAGGAAACACATTAGTGTAGAAGAGTGCCCTTTCCTCAAAAGCAGAGTGTTTTTCTTGTAAGGCAAGGTAGCGTTTGTTGCACAGTCCTAAATGGAGTTGAATCACATGCAGTTTCTGGTCCTACGTTCAAGAGTTTTTTTTTTCTGGTAAGAAGAGTCACTATTGAACTCCCATTGTCATACACAGGGCAAATAGCACTGGCGTCTGTTCCCAGCAAGTACAGTGTATTGGACTGAAGAGTAGCTACTGTTCTTGTCAGTTTCCTAAGCAGAGTTGAACTAGATATAGCCATTGTAGGAAGCACAGTTCTTTTGTTCTGAGCAAGCTCACTGTTTGGACCTCAAAGGAAACACAGTAGAGTAGAAGAGTGATCTATTCTCAAAAGCAGAGTGTGTTTCTTGTAAGGCGAGCTAGCGTTTGTTTCGCAGTCCTAAATGGAGTTGAATCACATGTAGATTTTGATCCTAAGAGCAAGAGTTGTTTTCTGGTAAGTAAAGTCACTATTGTGCTCCCATTGCCACACACAGTGCAAAGAGTACTCGCGTCTGTTCCCATCAAGTACAGTGTATTGGACTGAAGAGGAGTTGCTGTTCTTGTCAGTTTCCTAAGCAGAGTTGAACTAGATAGGGTCCCTGTGTGTAGGAAGCACAGTTCTTTTGTTCTGAGCAAGCTGACTGTTCGGACCCCATAGGAAACACAGTAGAGTAGAAGAGTGCTCTTTTCTCAAAAGCAGAGTGTGATTCTTGTAAGGCGAGTTAGTGTTTTTTTCCCAGTCTGAAATGGAGTTGAATCCCATGCAGTTTCTGGTCCTACGAACAAGAGATGTTTTCTGGTAAGAAGAGTCACTATTGTGCTCCCATTGCCACACACAGTGCAAAGAGTACTCGCGTCTGTTCCCATCAAGTACAGTGTATTGGACTGAAGAGGAGTTGCTGTTCTTGTCAGTTTCCTAAGCAGAATTGAACTTGATATGGCCGTGTGTGTAGGAAGCACAATTCTTTTGTTCTGAGCAAGCTCAGTGTTTTGGCCCTGTAGGAAACACAGTAGAGTAGAAGAGTGCTCTTTTCTCAAAAGCAGAGTGTGTTTCTTGTAAGGCGAGCTAGCGTTTGTTTCCCAGTCCTAAATGGAGTTCAATCACATGCAGTTTTTGGTCCTAAGACCTAGAGTTGTTTTCTGGTAAGGAAAGTCACTATTGAGCTCCCATTGCCATACATAGTGCAAATAGCACTCGTGTCTGTTCCCAGCAAGTACACTGTATTGGACTGAAGATGACCTACTGTTCTTCTCAGTTTCCTAAGCAGAGTTGAACTAGATATGGCCCCTGTGCGTAGGAAGCACAGTTCTTTTTTTCTGAGCAAGCTCTCTATTCTGGCCCTATAGGAAACACAGTAGAGTAGAAGAGTGCTCTTTTCTCAAAAGCAGAGTGTGTTTCTTGTAAGGCGAGCTAGCGTTTGGTTCCCAGTCTTAAATAGAGTTGAATCACATGCAGTTTCTGGTCCTACGAGCTAGAGTTGTTTTCTGGTAAGGAAAGTCACTATTGCGCTCCCATTGACATACACAGTGCAAATAGCACTCGCGTCAGTTCCCAGCAAGTACAGTGTATTGGACTGAAGAGGAGCTACTGTTCTTGTCAGTTTCCTAAGTAGAGTTGAACCCTAGGTATGGCCCTTGTGTGTAGGAAGCACAGTTCTTTTGTTCTGAGCAAGCTCACTGTTCGGACTCCATAGGAAACACTGTAGAGTAGAAGAGTGCTCTTTTCTCAAAAGAAGAGAGTGTTTCTTGGAAGGCGAGCTAGCGTTTGTTTCCCGTCCTAAAAGGAGTTGAATCACATGCAGTTTCTGGTCCTACGAGCAAGAGTTGTTTTCTGGTAAGAAGAGTCACTATTTCGTTCCCATTGCCATATACAGTGCAAATAGCACTCGCGTCTGTTCCCAGCAATACAGTGTATGGGACTGAAGAGGATCTACTGTTCTTGTTAGTTTCCTAAGCAAAATTGAACTAGATATGGCCGTGTGTGTAGGAAGCACAGTTCTTTTGTTCTGAGTAAGCTCACTGTTCTGACCCTATAGGAAACACAGTAGAGTACAAGAGTGATGTTTTCTCAAAAGCAGAGTGTGTTTCTTGTAAGGGGAGCTAGCGTTTGTTTCCCAGTCCTAAATGGAGTTGAATCACATGCAGTTTTTGATCCTATGAGCAAGAGTTGTTTTCTGGTAAGGAAAATCACTATTGCGCTCCCATTGCCACACAGTGCAAAGAGGACTCGCGTCTGTTCCCATCAAGTACAGTGTATTGGACTGAAGAGGAGCTACTGTTCTTGTCAGTTTCCTAAGCAGAGTTGAACTAGATATGGCCCGTGTGTGTAGGAAGCACAGTTCTTTTGTTCTGAGCAAGCTCACTGTTCGGACCCCATAGGAAACACAGTAGAGTAGAAGAGTGCTCTTTTCTCAAAAGCAGAGTGTGTTTCTTGTAATCGAGCTAGCGTTTGTTTCCCAGTCCTAAATGGAGTTGAGTCACATGCAGTTTCTGGTCCTACGAGCAAGAGTTGTTTTCTGGTAAGAAGAGTCACTATTGCGCTCCCATTGTCATACACAGGGCAAATAGCACTGGCGTCTGTTCCCAGCATGTACAGTGTATTGGACTGAAGAGGATCTACCGTTCTTGTCAGTTTCCTAAGCAGAGTTGAACTAGATATAGTCGGTGTGTGTAGGAAGCACAGTTCTTTTGTTCTGAGCAAGCTCACTATTCTGGCCCTACAAAAAAACACATTAGACTAGAAGAGTGCTCTTTTCTCAAAAACAGAGTTTGTTTATTGTAAGGCGAGCTAGCGTTTGTTTCCCAGTTATAAATGTAGTTGAATCACGTGCAGTTTCTGGTCCTACGAGCAAGAGTTGTTTTCTGGTAAGAAGAGTCACTATTGCGCTCCCATTATCATACACAGGGCAAATAGCACTGGCGTCTGTTCCCAGCATGTACAGTGTATTGGACTGAAGAGGAGCTACTGTTCTTGTCAGTTTCCTAAGCAGAGTTGAACTAGATATAGCCCGTGTGTGTAGGAAGCACAGTTCTTTTGTTCTGAGCAAGCTCACTATTCTGGCCCTATAGGAACCACAGTAGAGTAGAAGAGTGCTCTTTAATCAAATCAGAGTGTGTTTCTTGTAATGCGAGCTAGCATTTGTTTCCCAGTCCTACATGTAGTTGAATCACATACAGTTTTTGATCCTACGAGCAAGAGTTGTTTTCTGGTAGGAAAGTCACTATTGTGCTCCCATTGCCATACACAGTGCAAATAGCACTGGCGTCTGTTCCCAGCATGTAAAGTGTATTGGCCTGAAAAAAAGCTACTCTCTTGTCAGTTTGCTAAGCAGAGTTGAACTAGACACGGCCCGTGTGTGTAGGAAGCACAGTTCTTTTGTTCTGAGCAAGCTCACTGTTCTGGCCCTATAGGAAATACAGTAGAGTAGAAGAGTGCTCTTTTCTCAAAAGCAGAGTGTGTTTCTTGTAAGGCGAGCTAGCGTTTGTTTCCCGTCCTAAAAGGTGTTGAATCACATGCAGTTTCTGGTCCTACGAGCAAGAGTTGTTTTCTGGTAAGAAGAGTCACTATTTAGCTCCCATTGCCATATACAGTGCAAATAGCACTCGCGTCTGTTCCCAGCAAGTACAGTGTATGGGACTGAAGAGGATCTACTGTTCTTGTTAGTTTCCTAAGCAAAATTGTACTAGATATGGCCGTGTGTGTAGGAAGCACAGTTCTTTTGTTCTGAGTAAGCTCACTGTTCTGGCCCTATAGGAAACACAGTAGAGTAGAAGAGTGATCTTTTCTCAAAAGCAGAGTGTGTTTCTTGTAAGGGGACCTAGCATTTGTTTCCCTGTCCTAAATGTAGTAGAATCACATGCAGTTTTTGATCCTACGAGCAAGAGTTGTTTTCTGGTAAGGAAAATCACTATTGCCCTCCCATTGCCACACACAGTGCAAAGAGGACTCGCGTCTGTTCCCATCAAGTTCAGTGTATTGGACTGAAGAGGAGCTACTGTTCTTGTCAGTTTCCTAAGCAGATTTGAACTAGATATGGCCCGTGTGTGTAGGAAGCACAGTTCTTTTGTACTGTAAGCTCACTGATCGAACCCATAGGAAACACATTAGAGTAGAAGAGTGCCCTTTTCTCAAAAGCAGAGTGTTTTTCTTGTAAGGCAAGCTAGCGTTTGTTGCGCAGTCCTAAATGGAGTTGAATCACATGGAGTTTCTGGTCCTACTGCAAGAGTTGTTTTTCTTGTAAGAAGAGTCACTATTGCGCTCCCATTGTCATACACAGGGCAAATAGCCCTGGCGTCTGTTCCCAGCATGTACAGTGTATTGGACTGAAGAGGATCTACTGTTCTTGTCAGTTTCCTAAGCAGAGTTGAACTAGATATAGTCGGTGTGTGTAGGAAGCACAGTTCTTTTGCTCTGAGCAAGCTCACTATTCTGGCCCTACAAAAAAACACATTAGACTAGAAGAGTGCTCTTTTCTCAAAAGCAGAGTTTGTTTATTGTAAGGCGAGCTAGCGTTTGTTTCCCAGTTACAAATGGAGTTGAATCACGTGCAGTTTCTGGTCCTATGAGCAAGAGTTGTTTTCTGGTAAGAAGAGTCACTATTGCGCTCCCATTATCATACACAGGACAAATAGCAATGGCGTCTGTTCCCAGCATATACAGTGTATTGGACTGAAGAGGAGCTACTGTTCTTGTCAGTTTCCTAAGCAGAGTTGAACTAGATATAGCCCGTGTGTGTAGGAAGCACAGTTCTTTTGTTCTGAGCAAGCTCACTATTCTGGCCCTATAGGAAACACAGTAGAGTAGAAGACTGCTCTTTTCTCAAAAGCAGAGTGTTTTTCTTGTAAAGCGAGCTAGCGTTTGTTTCCCACTCCTAAATGGAGTTGAATCACATGCAGTTTCTGGTCCTACGAGCAAGAGTTGTTTTCTGGTAAGAAGAGTCACTATTGTGCTCCCATTGTCATACACAGGGCAAATAGCACTGGCGTCTGTTACCAGCAAGTACAGTGTATGGGACGGAAGAGGATCTACTGTTCTTGTCCGTTTCCTAAGCAGAATTGAACTAGATATGGCCGTGTGTGTAGGAAGCATAGTTCTTTTGTTCTGAGCAAGCTCACTGTTTTGGCCCTGTAGGAAACACAGTAGAGTAGAAGAGTGCTCTATTCTCAAAAGCAGAATGTGTTTCTTGTAAGGCGAGCTAGCGTTTGTTTCCCAGTCCTAAATGGATTTGAATCACATGCAGTTTTTGGTCCTACGACCTAGAGTTGTTTTCTGGTAAGGAAAGTCACTATTGAGCTCCCATTGCCATACATAGTGCAAATAGGCAAATAGCACTCGCGTCTGTTCCAAGCAAGTACTGTGTATTGTACTGAAGATGAGCTACTGTTCTTCTTAGTTTCCTAAGCAGAGTTGAACTAGATATAGCCCTTGTGTGTAGGAAGCACAGTTCTTTTGTTCTGAGCAAGATCACTATTCTGGCCCTATAGGAAACACAGTACAGTAGAAGACTGCTCTTTTCTCAAAAGCAGAGTGTTTTTCTTGTAAAGCGAGCTAGCGTTTGTTTCCCAGTCCTAAATGGAGTTGAATCACATGCAGTTTCTGGTCCTACGAGCAAGAGTTGTTTTCTGGTAAGAAGAGTCACTATTGTGCTCCCATGGTCATACACAGGGCAAATAGCACTGGCGTCTGTTCCCAGCAAGTTCAGTGTATGGGACGGAAGAGGATATACTGTTCTTGTCAGTTTCCTAAGTAGAGTTGAACTAGATATGGCCGGTGTGTGTAGGAAGCACAGTTCTTTTGTTCTGAGCAAGCTCACTGTTCGGACCCCATAGGAAACACTGTAGAGTAGAAGAGTGCTCTTTTCTCAAAAGCAGAGTGTGTTTATTGTAAGGCGAGCTGGCGTTTGTTTTGCAGTCCTAAATGGAGTTGAATCACATGCAGTTTCTGATCCTACGAGCAAGAGTTTTTTTCTGGTAAGAAGATTCACTATTGAGCTCCCATTGTCATACACAGGGCAAATAGCGCTGGCGTCTGTTCCCACCAAGTACAGTGTATTGGACTGAAGAGGAGCTACTGTTCTTGTCAGTTTCCTAAGCAGAGTTGAACTAGATATGGCCCATGTGTGTAGGAAGCACAGTTCTTTTGTTCTGAGCAAGCTCACTATTCTGGTCCTATAGGAAATACAGTAGAGTAGAAGAGTGCTCTTTTCTCAAAAGCAGAGAGTGTTTCTTGTAAGGCGAGCTACCGTTTGTTTCCCGTCCTAAAAGGAGTTGAATCACATGCAGTTTCTGGTCCTATGAGCAAGAGTTGTTTTCTGGTAAGAAGAGTCACTATTTCGCTCCCATTGCCATATACAGTGCAAAGAGGACAGGCGTCTGTTCTCATCAAGTACAGTGTATTGGACTGAAGAAAAGCTACTGTTCTTGTCAGTTTCCTAAGCAGAGTTGAACTAGATATGGCCCGTGTGTGTAGGAAGCAGAGTTCTTTTGTACTGTAAGCTCACTGATCGAACCCATAGGAAACACATTAGTGTAGAAGAGTGCCTTTCCTCAAAAGCAGAGTGTTTTTCTTGTAAGGCAAGGTAGCGTTTGTTGCACAGTCCTAAATGGAGTTGAATCACATGGAGTTTCTGGTCCTACGTTCAAGAGTTTTTTTTTTTTCTGGTAAGAAGAGTCACTATTGAACTCCCATTGTCATACACAGGGCAAATAGCACTGGCGTCTGTTCCCAGCAAGTACAGTGTATTGGACTGAAGAGTAGCTACTGTTCTTGTCAGTTTCCTAAGCAGAGTTGAACTAGATATAGCCATTGTAGGAAGCACAGTTCTTTTGTTCTGAGCAAGCTCACTGTTTGGACCTCAAAGGAAACACAGTAGAGTAGAAGAGTGATCTATTCTCAAAAAAAGAGTGTGTTTCTTGTAAGGCGAGCTAGCGTTTGTTTCGCAGTCCTAAATGGAGTTGAATCACATGTAGATTTTGATCCTAAGAGCAAGAGTTGTTTTCTGGTAAGTAAAGTCACTATTGTGCTCCCATTGCCACACACAGTGCAAAGAGTACTCGCGTCTGTTCCCATCAAGTACAGTGTATTGGACTGAAGAGGAGTTGCTGTTCTTGTCAGTTTCCTAAGCAGAGTTGAACTAGATAGGGTCCCTGTGTGTAGGAAGCACAGTTCTTTTGTTCTGAGCAAGCTGACTGTTCGGACCCCATAGGAAACACAGTAGAGTAGAAGAGTGCTCTTTTCTCAAAAGCAGAGTGTGTTTCTTGTAAGGCGAGTTAGTGTTTTTTTCCCAGTCTGAAATGGAGTTGAATCCCATGCAGTTTCTGGTCCTACGAACAAGAGATGTTTTCTGGTAAGAAGAGTCACTATTGTGCTCCCATTGCCACACACAGTGCAAAGAGTACTCGCGTCTGTTCCCATCAAGTACAGTGTATTGGACTGAAGAGGAGTTGCTGTTCTTGTCAGTTTCCTAAGCAGAGTTGAACTAGATAGGGTCCCTGTGTGTAGGAAGCACAGTTCTTTTGTTCTGAGCAAGCTGACTGTTCGGACCCCATAGGAAACACAGTAGAGTAGAAGAGTGCTCTTTTCTCAAAAGCAGAGTGTGTTTCTTGTAAGGCGAGCTAGTGTTTGTTTCCCAGTCTGAAATGGAGTTGTATCCCATGCAGTTTCTGGTCCTATGAGCAAGAGATGTTTTCTGGTAAGAAGAGTCACTATTGTGCTCCCATTGCCATATACAGTGCAAATAGCTCTCGCGTCTGTGCCCAGCAAGTACAGTGTATTGGACTGAAGAGGAGCTACTGTTCTTGTCAGTTTCCTAAGCAGAGTTAAACTAGATATGGCCCGTGTGTGTAGGAAGCACAGTTCTTTTGTACTGAGCAAGCTCACTGTTCTGGCCCTATAGGAAACACAGTAGAGTAGAAGAGTGATCTTTTCTCAAAAGCAAAGTGTGTTTCTTCTAAGGCAAGCTAGTGTTTGTTTCCCAGTCCTAAATGGAGTTGAATCACATGCAGTGTCTGGTCCTACGAGCAAGAGTTGTTTTCTGGTAAGAAGAGTCACTATTGCGCTCCCATTGTCATACCCAGGGCAAATAGCACTGGCGTCTGTTCCCAGCATGTACAGTGTATTGGACTGAAGAAGATCTACTGTTCTTGTCAGTTTCCTAAGCAGAGTTGAACTAGATATAACCTGTGTGTATAGGAAGCACAGTTCTTTTGTTCTGAGCAAGCTAACTATTCTGGCCCTATAGGAAACACAGTAGAGTAGAAGACTGCTCTTTTCTCAAAAGCAGAGTGTTTTTCTTGAAAAGCGAGCTAGCTTTTGTTTCCCAGTCCTAAATGGAGTTGAATCACATACAGTTTCTGGTCCTACGAGCAAGAGTTGTTTTCTGGTAAGAAGTGTCACTATTGTGCTCCCATTGTCATACACAGGGCAAATAGCACTGACGTCTGTTCCCAGCAAGTACAGTGTATGGGACGGAAGAGGATCTACTGTTCTTGTCAGTTTCCTAAGCAGAATTGAACTTGACATGGCCGTGTGTGTAGGAAGCAAAGTTCTTTTGTTCTGAGCAAGCTCACTGTTCTGGCCCTATAGGAAACACAGTAGAGTAGAAGAGTGCTCTTTTCTCAAAAGCAGAGTGTGTTTCTTGTAAGGCGAGCTAGCGTTTGTTTCCCAGTCCTAAATGGAGTTGAATCACATGCAGTTTCTGGTCGTATGAGCAAGAGTTGTTTTCTGATAAGAAGAGTCACTGTTGCGCTCCCATTGTCATACACAGGGCAAATAGCACTGGTGTCTGTTCCCAGCATATACAGTGTATTTTGACTGAAGAGGACATACTGTTCTTGTCAGTTTCCTAAGCAGAATTCAACTAGATATGGCCCGTGTGTGTAGGAAGCACAGTTCTTTTGTTCTGAGCAAGCTTTCTGTTCTGGCCCTACAGGAAACACAGTAGAGTAGAAGAGTGCTCTTTTCTCAAAAGCAGAATGTGTTTCTTGTAAGGCGAGCTAGTGTTTCTTTCCCAGTCCAAAATGGAGTGGAGTTACATGCTGTTTCTGGTTCTATGAGCAAGAGTTGTTTTCTGGTAACACGAGTCACTATTGCGCTCCCATTGTCATACACAGGGCAAATAGCACTGGTGTCTGTTCCCAGCATATACAGTGTATTTTAATTGAAGACGAGATACTGTTCTTGTCAGTATCCTAAGCAGAATTGAACTAGATATGGCCGTGTGTGTAGGAAGCACACTTCTTTTGTTCTGTGCAAGGTCACTGTTCTTGCCCTATAGGAAACACAGAAGAGTAGAAGAGTGCTCTTTTTTTTCAAAAGCAGAGTTTGTTTCTTGTAAGGCGAGCTAGCGTTTCTTTCCCAGTTCTAAATGAAGTTGAATCACATGCAGTTTTTGGTTCTAAGAGCAAGACTTGTTTTCTGGTAAGGAATGTCACTATTGCGCTCCCATTACCATACACATTCCAAATTGCACTCGCGTGTGTTCCCAGCCTTTACAGAGTATTGGACTTAAGAGGAGCTACTTTTCTTCTCAGATTACTAAGCAGAGTTGAACCAGATATGGCCTATGTGTGTAGGAAGCACAGTTCTTTTGTTCTGAGCAAGCTCACTGTTCTGTCCCTATAGGAAACACAGTAGAGTAGAAGAGTGCTCTTTTCTCAAAGGCAGAGTGTGTTTCTTGTAAGGCGAGCTAGCGTTTGTTTCCCAGTCCTAAATGGAGTTGAATCAAATGCAGTTTCTGGTCCTAAGAGCAAGAGTTGTTTTCTGGTAAGAAGAGTCACTATTGCACTCCCATTGCCATACACAGTACAAATAGCACTCGCATCTGTTCCCAGCAAGTACAGTGTATTGGACTGAAGAGGATCAACTGTTCTTGTCAGTTTCCTAAGCAGAATTGAACTATATATGGCCCGTGTGTGTAGGAAGCACAGTTCTTTTGTTCTGAGCAAGCTCACTGTTCTGGCCCTATAGGAAACCCAGTAGAGTAGAAAGTGCTCTTTTCTCAAAAGCAGAGTGTGTTCCTTGTAAGACAAGCTAGGGTTTGTTTCCCAGTGCTAAATGGATTTGAGTCACATGCAGTTTGCGGTCCTATGAGCAAGAGTTGTTTTCTGGTAAGAAGAGTCACTATTGCCATCCCATTGCCATACAAAGTGCAAATAGAACTCATGTCTGTTCCCAGCAAGTACAGTGTATTGGACTGAAGAGGAGCTACTGTTCTTGTCAGTGTCCTAAGCAGAGTTGAACTAGATATGGCCCTTGTGTAGGAAGCACAGTTCTTTTTTTCTGAGCAAGCTCACTGTTCGGACCCCATAGGAAACACAGTAGAGTAGAAGAGTGCTTTTTTTCTCAAAAGCAGAGTGTGTTTATTGTAAGGAAAGCTAGTGTTTGTTTCCCAGTCAGAAATGGAATTGAATCCCGTGCAGTTTCTGGTCCTACGAGCAAGAGTTTTTTTCTTGTAAGAAGAGTCACTATTGTGCTCTCATTGCCATACTCAGTGCAAATAGCACTCGCGTCTGTTCCCTGCATGTACAGAGTATTGGACTGAAGAGGAGCTACTGTTCTTGTCAGTTTCCTAAGCAGAGATGAACTAGATATGGCCCCTGTGTGTAGGAAGCACAGTTCTTTTGTTCTGAGCAAGTTCACTGTTCTGGCCATATAGGAAACACAGTAGAGTAGAAGAGTGCTCTTTTCTCAAAAGCAGAGTGTGTTTCTTGTAAGGCGAGCTAGTGTTTCTTTCCCAATCCTAAATGGAGTTGAGTCACATGCAGTTTCTTGTCCTACGAGCAAGAGTTGTTTTCTGGTAAGAAGAGTCACTATTGCGCTCCCATTGTCATACACAGGGCAAATAGCACTGGTATCTGTTCCCAGCATGTGCAGTGTATTAGACTGAAGAGGGTATACTGTTCTTGTCAGTTTCCTAAGCTGAATTGAACTAGGTATGGCCGTGTGTGTAGGAAGCACACTTCCTTTGTTCTGTGCAAGCTTACTGTTCTGGCCCTATAGGAAACACAGTAGAGTAGAAGAGTGCTCTTTTCTCAAAATCAGAGTGTGTTTCTTGTAAGGCGAGCTAGCATTTATTTCCCAGTTCTAAATGGAGTTGAATCACATGCAGTTTCTTGTCCAACGAGCAAGAGCTGTTTTCTGGTAAGAAGAGTCACTATTGCGCTCCCATTGTCATACACAGGGCAAATAGCACTCGCCTCTGTTCCCAGCATGTACAGTCTATTGGACTGAAGAGGAGCTACTGTTCTTGTCATTTTCCTAAGAGGAGTTGAACTAGATATGTCCCGTGTGTGTAGGAAACACAGTTCTTTTGTTCTGAGAAACCACACTGTGCAGACACCATAGGAAACACAGTAGAGTAGATGAGTGCTCTTTTCTCAAAATTAGATTGTGTTTCTTGAAAGGTGAGCTAGTATTTGCTTCCCAGTCAGAAATGGAGTTTAATCCCATGCAGTTTCTGGTCCTACGAGCAAGAGTTGTTTTCTGGTAAGAAGAGTCACTATTGCGCTCCCATTGCCATACACACTGCAAATAGCACTGGCGTCTGTTTCCAGCAAGTACAGTGTATTGGACTGAAGAGGAGCTACTGTTCTTGTCAGTTTCCTAAGCAGAGTTGAACTACATATGGCCCGTATGTGTAGGAAGCACAGTTCTTTTCTTCTGAGCAAGCTCACTGTTCAGACCCCATAGGAAACACAGTAGAGTAGAAGAGTGCTCTTTTCTCAAAAGCAGAGTGTGTTTCTCTTAAGGCGAGCTAGCGATTGTTTCCCAGTCCTAAATGGAGTTGAGTCACATGCAGTTTTTGGTCCCACGAGCAAGAGTAGTTTTCTGGTAAGAAGAGTCACTATTGGGCTCCCATTGCCATACACAGTACAATTAGCACTCGCGTCTGTTCCCAGCATGTACAGTGTATTGGACTGAAAAGGATCTATTGTTCTTGTCAGTTTCCTCAGCAGAATTGAACTAGATATGGCCATGTATGTAGGAAGCACAGTTATTTTGTTCTGAGCAAGCTCTCTGTTCTGGCCCTATAGGAAACACAGTAGAGTAGAAGAGTGCTCTTTTCTCAAAACAAGAGTGTGTTTCTTGTAAGGCGAGCTAGCGTTTGTTTCCCAGTTCTAAATGGAATTTAATCACATGAAGTTTCTGGTCCTACGAGCAAGAGTTGTTTTCTGGTAAGGAAAGTCACTATTGCGCTCCCATTGCCATACACAGTTCAAATAGCACTTGCGTCTGTTCCCAGCAAGTACAGTGTATTGGACTGAAGAGGAGCTACTGTTCTTGTCAGTTTCCTAAGCAGAGTTGAACCAGATATGGCCCGTGTGTGTAGGAAGCAAAGTTCTTTTGTTCTGAGCAAGCTCACTGTTCTGGCCCTATAGGAAACACAGTAGAGTAGAAGAGTGCTCTTTTCTCAAAAGCAGAGTGTGTTTCTTGTAAGGCGAGCTAGCGTTTGTTTCCCAGTCCTAAATGGAGTTGAATCACATGCAGTTTCTGGTCGTATGAGCAAGAGTTGTTTTCTGATAAGAAGAGACACTGTTGCGCTCCCATTGTCATACACAGGGCAAATAGCACTGGTGTCTGTTCCCAGCATATACAGTGTATTTTGACTGAAGAGGACATACTGTTCTTGTCAGTTTCCTAAGCAGAATTCAACTAGATATGGCCCGTGTGTGTAGGAAGCACAGTTCTTTTGTTCTGAGCAAGCTTTCTGTTCTGGCCCTACAGGAAACACAGTAGAGTAGAAGAGTGCTCTTTTCTCAAAAGCAGAGTGTGTTTCTCTTAAGGCGAGCTAGCGATTGTTTCCCAGTCCTAAATGGAGTTGAGTCACATGCAGTTTTTGGTCCCACGAGCAAGAGTAGTTTTCTGGTAAGAAGAGTCACTATTGGGCTCCCATTGCCATACACAGTACAATTAGCACTCGCGTCTGTTCCCAGCATGTACAGTGTATTGGACTGAAAAGGATCTATTGTTCTTGTCAGTTTCCTCAGCAGAATTGAACTAGATATGGCCATGTATGTAGGAAGCACAGTTATTTTGTTCTGAGCAAGCTCTCTGTTCTGGCCCTATAGGAAACACAGTAGAGTAGAAGAGTGCTCTTTTCTCAAAACCAGAGTGTGTTTCTTGTAAGGCGAGCTAGCATTTGTTTCCCAGTTCTAAATGGAATTTAATCACATGAAGTTTCTGGTCCTACGAGCAAGAGTTGTTTTCTGGTAAGGAAAGTCACTATTGCGCTCCCATTGCCATACACAGTTCAAATAGCACTTGCGTCTGTTCCCAGCAAGTACAGTGTATTGGACTGAAGAGGAGCTACTGTTCTTGTCAGTTTCCTAAGCAGAGTTGAACCAGATATGGCCCGTGTGTGTAGGAAGCAAAGTTCTTTTGTTCTGAGCAAGCTCACTGTTCTGGCCCTATAGGAAACACAGTAGAGTAGAAGAGTGCTCTTTTCTCAAAAGCAGAGTGTGTTTCTTGTAAGGCGAGCTAGCGTTTGTTTCCCAGTCCTAAATGGAGTTGAATCACATGCAGTTTCTGGTCGTATGAGCAAGAGTTGTTTTCTGATAAGAAGAGTCACTGTTGCGCTCCCATTGTCATACACAGGGCAAATAGCACTGGTGTCTGTTCCCAGCATATACAGTGTATTTTGACTGAAGAGGACATACTGTTCTTGTCAGTTTCCTAAGCAGAATTCAACTAGATATGGCCCGTGTGTGTAGGAAGCACAGTTCTTTTGTTCTGAGCAAGCTTTCTGTTCTGGCCCTACAGGAAACACAGTAGAGTAGAAGAGTGCTCTTTTCTCAAAAGCAGAATGTGTTTCTTGTAAGGCGAGCTAGTGTTTCTTTCCCAGTCCAAAATGGAGTGGAGTTACATGCTGTTTCTGGTTCTATGAGCAAGAGTTGTTTTCTGGTAACACGAGTCACTATTGCGCTCCCATTGTCATACACAGGGCAAATAGCACTGGTGTCTGTTCCCAGCATATACAGTGTATTTTAATTGAAGACGAGATACTGTTCTTGTCAGTATCCTAAGCAGAATTGAACTAGATATGGCCGTGTGTGTAGGAAGCACACTTCTTTTGTTCTGTGCAAGCTCACTGTTCTTGCCCTATAGGAAACACAGAAGAGTAGAAGAGTGCTCTTTTTTTTCAAAAGCAGAGTTTGTTTCTTGTAAGGCGAGCTAGCGTTTCTTTCCCAGTTCTAAATGAAGTTGAATCACATGCAGTTTTTGGTTCTAAGTGCAAGACTTGTTTTCTGGTAAGGAATGTCACTATTGCGCTCCCATTACCATACACATTCCAAATTGCACTCGCGTGTGTTCCCAGCCTTTACAGAGTATTGGACTTAAGAGGAGCTACTTTTCTTCTCAGATTACTAAGCAGAGTTGAACCAGATATGGCCTATGTGTGTAGGAAGCACAGTTCTTTTGTTCTGAGCAAGCTCACTGTTCTGTCCCTATAGGAAACACAGTAGAGTAGAAGAGTGCTCTTTTCTCAAAGGCAGAGTGTGTTTCTTGTAAGGCGAGCTAGCGTTTGTTTCCCAGTCCTAAATGGAGTTGAATCAAATGCAGTTTCTGGTCCTAAGAGCAAGAGTTGTTTTCTGGTAAGAAGAGTCACTATTGCACTCCCATTGCCATACACAGTACAAATAGCACTCGCATCTGTTCCCAGCAAGTACAGTGTATTGGACTGAAGAGGATCAACTGTTCTTGTCAGTTTCCTAAGCAGAATTGAACTATATATGGCCCGTGTGTGTAGGAAGCACAGTTCTTTTGTTCTGAGCAAGCTCACTGTTCTGGCCCTATAGGAAACCCAGTAGAGTAGAAAGTGCTCTTTTCTCAAAAGCAGAGTGTGTTCCTTGTAAGACAAGCTAGGGTTTGTTTCCCAGTGCTAAATGGATTTGAGTCACATGCAGTTTGCGGTCCTACGAGCAAGAGTTGTTTTCTGGTAAGAAGAGTCACTATTGCCATCCCATTGCCATACAAAGTGCAAATAGAACTCATGTCTGTTCCCAGCAAGTACAGTGTATTGGACTGAAGAGGAGCTACTGTTCTTGTCAGTGTCCTAAGCAGAGTTGAACTAGATATGGCCCTTGTGTAGGAAGCACAGTTCTTTTTTTCTGAGCAAGCTCACTGTTCGGACCCCATAGGAAACACAGTAGAGTAGGAGAGTGCTCTTTTCTCAAAAGCAGAGTGTGTTCCTTGTAAGGCGAACTAGCGTTTGTTTCCCAGTCCTAAATGGAGTTCAATCACATGCAGTTTCTGGTCCTACGAGCAAGAGTTGTTTTCTGGTAAGAAGAGTCACTATTGCAATCCCATTGTCATACACAGGGCAAATAGTACTGGCATCTGTTCCCAGCACGTACAGTGTATTGGACACAAGAGGATCTACTGTTCTTGTCAGTTTCCTAAGCAGAATTGAACTAGATAAGGCCATGTGTGTAGGAAGCACAGTTCTTTTGTTCTGAGCAAGCTCTCTGTTCTTTTCATATATGAAACACAGTAGAGTAGTAGAGTGCTCTTTTCTCAAAAGCAGAGTGTGTTTCTTGTAAGACGAGCTAGCGTTTGTTTCACAGTCCTAAATGGAGTTGAATCATATGCAGTTTCTGGTCCTACGAGCAAGAGATGTTTTCTGTTAAAGAAAGTCACTACTGCGCTCCCATTGCCACACACAGTGCAAATAGCACTCACGTCTGTTCCCAGCAAGTACAGTGTATTGGACTGAAGAGGAGCTACTTGTCAGTTTCCTAAGCAGAGTTGAACTAGATATGGCCCGTGTGTGTAGGAAGCACAGTTCTTTTGTTCTGAGCAAGCTCATTGTTCGGACCCCATAGGAAAACCAGTAGAGTAGAAGAGTGCCCTTTTCTGAAAAGCAGAGTGAGTTTCTTGTAAGGCGAGCTAGCGTTTGTTTCCCAGTCGTAATGGAGTTAGATCACATGCAGTTTCTGCTCCTAAAAGCAAGAGTTGTTTTCTGGTAAGAAGAGTCACTATTGCCCTCCCATTGCCATACACAGTACAAATAGCACTCGGGTCTGTTCCCAGAATGTACAGTGTATTGGACTGAAGAGGAGCCACTGTTCTTGTCAGTTTCCTAAGGAGATTTGAACTAGATATGGCACGTGTGTGTAGGAAGCACAGTTCTTTTGTTCTGAGCAAGCTCACTGTTCTGGACCTATGGGAAACCCAGAAGAGTAGAAGAGTGCTATTTACTCAAAGCCAAGTGTGTTTCTTGTAAGGCGAGCTAGCGTTTGTTTCCCAGTCCTAAATGGAGTTGAATCACATGCAGTTTCTGGTCCTACGAGCAAAAGTTGTTTTCTGGTAAGAAGAGACACTAGTGTGCTCCCATTGCCATACACAGTACAAATAGCACTCGCGTCTGTTCGCAGCATGTACAGTGTATTGGACTGAAAAGGATCTACTGTTCTTGTCAGTTTCCTAAGCTGAATTGAACTAGTTATGGCCGTGTATGAAGGAAGCACAGTTCTTTTGTTCTGCCAAGCTTTCTGTTCTGGCCCTATAGGAAACACAGAAGAGTAGAAGAGTGCTCTTTTCTCAAAAGCAGAGTGTGTTTCTTGTAAGGCGAGCTAGCGTTTGTTTCGCAGTCCTAAATGGAGTTGAATCATATGCAGTTTTTGGTCCTACGAGCAAGATTTGTTTTCTGGTAAGGAAAGTCACTATTGTGCTCCCTTTGCCATACACAGTGCAAATAGCACTCCCCTCTGTTCCCAGCAAGTACAGTGTATTGGACTGAAGAGGATCTACTGTTCTTGTAAGTTTCCTAAGCAGAGTTGAACTAGATATGGCCCGTGTGTGTAGAAAGCACTGTTCTTTTGTTCTGAGCAAGATCACTGTTTTGGCCCTATAGGAAACACAGTAGAGTAGAAGAGTGCTCTTTTCTCAAAAGCAGAGTGTGTTTCTTGTAAGGCGAGCTAGCGTTTGTTTCCCAGTCCTATATGGAGTTGAATCACATGCAGTTTCTGGTCCTACGAGCAAGAGTTGTTTTCTGGTAAGAAGAGTCACTATTTTGCTCCCATTGCCATACACAGTGCAAATAGCACTCGCGTCTGTTCCCAGGAAGTACAGTGTATTGGAATGAGGAGGAGCTACTGTTCTTGTCTGTTTCCCAAGCAGAGTTGAATTAGATATGGCTCATGTGTGTAGGAAGCACACTTCTTTTGTTCTGAGCAAGCTTACTGTTCGGACCCCATAGGAAACACAGTTGGGTAGAAGAGTGCTCTTTTCTCAAAAGCAGAGTGTGTTTCTTGTAAGGCGAGCTAGTGTTTGTTTGCCAGTCCTAAATGGAGTTGAATCACATGCAGATTCTGGTTCTACGAGCAAGAGTTGTTTTCTGGTAAGAAGAGTCACTATTGAGCTCCCATTGTCATACACAGGGCAAATAGCACTGGCGTATATTCCCAGCAAGTACAGTGTATTGGACTGAAGAGGAGCTACTGTTCTTGTCAGTTTACTAAGCAGAGTTGAACTAGATATAGCCCGTGTGTGTAGGAAGCACAGTTCTTTTGTTCTGAGCAAGGTCACTATTCTGGCCCTATAGGAAACACAGCAGAGTAGAAGAGTGCTCTTTTCTTAAAAGCAGAGTGTGTTTCTTGTAAGGCGAGCTAGCGTTTGTTTCCCAGTCTTAAAAGGAGTTGAGTCACATGCAGTTTCTGGTCCTACGAGCAAGAGTTTTTTTCTCGTAGGGAAAATCACTATTGCGCTCCCATTGTCATTCACAGGGCAAATAGCACTGGCGTCTGTTCCTAGCAAGTACAGTGTATTGGACTGAAATGGAGCTACTGTTCTTGTCAGTTTCCTAAGCAGAGTTAAACTAGATATAGTCGGTGTGTGTAGGGAGCACAGTTCTTTTGTTCTGAGCAAGCTCACTATTCTGGCCCTAAAAGAATCACAGTAGAGTAAAAGAGTGCTCTTTTATCAAATCAGAGTGTGTTTCTTGTAATGCGAGCTAGCATTTGTTTGCCAGTCCTACATGTAGTTGAATCACATGCAGTTTTTGATCCTACGAGCAAGAGATGTTTTCTGGTAAGGAAAGTCACTATTGTGCTCCCATTGCCATACACAGTGCAAATAGCACTGGCGTCTGTTCCCAGCATGTACAGTGTATTGGCCTGAGAAGGAGCTACTGTTCTTGTCAGTTTGCTAAGCAGAGTTGAACTAGACATGGCCCGTGTGTGTAGGAAGCACAGTTCTTTTGTTCTGAGCAAGCTCACTGTTCTGACCCTATAGGAAACACAGTAGAGTAGAAGAGTGCTCTTTTCTCAAAAGCAGAGTGTGTTTCTTGTAAGGCGAGCTAGCATTTGTTTCGCAGTTCTAAATGGAGTTGAATCATATGTAGTTTTTGATCCTACGAGCAAGAATTTTTTCTGGTAAGGAAAGTCACTATTGTGCTCCCATTGCAGAACACAGTGCAAAGAGGACTCGCATCTGTTCCCATCAAGTACAGTGTATTGGACTGAAAAGGAGCTACTGTTCTTGTCAGTTTCCTAAGCAGAGTTGAAGTAGATTTGTCCCGTGTGTGTAGGAAGCACAGTTCTTTTGTTCTGAGCAAGCTCACTGTTCGGACCCCATAGGAAACACAGTAGAGTAGAAGAGTGCTCTTTTCTCAAAAGCAGAGTGTGTTTCTTGTAATCGAGCTAGCGTTTGTTTCCCAGTCCTAAATGGAGTTGAGTCACATGCAGTTTCTGGTCCTACGAGCAAGAGTTGTTTTCTGGTAAGAAGAGTCACTATTGCGCTCCCATTGTCATACACAGGGCAAATAGCACTGGCGTCTGTTCCCAGCATGTACAGTGTATTGGACTGAAGAGGATCTACCGTTCTTGTCAGTTTCCTAAGCAGAGTTGAACTAGATATAGTCGGTGTGTGTAGGAAGCACAGTTCTTTTGTTCTGAGCAAGCTCACTATTCTGGCCCTACAAAAAAACACATTAGACTAGAAGAGTGCTCTTTTCTCAAAAACAGAGTTTGTTTATTGTAAGGCGAGCTAGCGTTTGTTTCCCAGTTATAAATGTAGTTGAATCACGTGCAGTTTCTGGTCCTACGAGCAAGAGTTGTTTTCTGGTAAGAAGAGTCACTATTGCGCTCCCATTATCATACACAGGGCAAATAGCACTGGCGTCTGTTCCCAGCATGTACAGTGTATTGGACTGAAGAGGAGCTACTGTTCTTGTCAGTTTCCTAAGCAGAGTTGAACTAGATATAGCCCGTGTGTGTAGGAAGCACAGTTCTTTTGTTCTGAGCAAGCTCACTATTCTGGCCCTATAGGAACCACAGTAGAGTAGAAGAGTGCTCTTTAATCAAATCAGAGTGTGTTTCTTGTAATGCGAGCTAGCATTTGTTTCCCAGTCCTACATGTAGTTGAATCACATACAGTTTTTGATCCTACGAGCAAGAGTTGTTTTCTGGTAGGAAAGTCACTATTGTGCTCCCATTGCCATACACAGTGCAAATAGCACTGGCGTCTGTTCCCAGCATGTAAAGTGTATTGGCCTGAAAAAAAGCTACTCTCTTGTCAGTTTGCTAAGCAGAGTTGAACTAGACACGGCCCGTGTGTGTAGGAAGCACAGTTCTTTTGTTCTGAGCAAGCTCACTGTTCTGGCCCTATAGGAAATACAGTACAGTAGAAGAGTGCTCTTTTCTCAAAAGCAGAGTGTGTTTCTTGTAAGGCGAGCTAGCGTTTGTTTCCCGTCCTAAAAGGTGTTGAATCACATGCAGTTTCTGGTCCTACGAGCAAGAGTTGTTTTCTGGTAAGAAGAGTCACTATTTAGCTCCCATTGCCATATACAGTGCAAATAGCACTCGCGTCTGTTCCCAGCAAGTACAGTGTATGGGACTGAAGAGGATCTACTGTTCTTGTTAGTTTCCTAAGCAAAATTGTACTAGATATGGCCGTGTGTGTAGGAAGCACAGTTCTTTTGTTCTGAGTAAGCTCACTGTTCTGGCCCTATAGGAAACACAGTAGAGTAGAAGAGTGATCTTTTCTCAAAAGCAGAGTGTGTTTCTTGTAAGGGGACCTAGCATTTGTTTCCCTGTCCTAAATGTAGTAGAATCACATGCAGTTTTTGATCCTACGACCAAGAGTTGTTTTCTGGTAAGGAAAATCACTATTGCCCTCCCATTGCCACACACAGTGCAAAGAGGACTCGCGTCTGTTCCCATCAAGTTCAGTGTATTGGACTGAAGAGGAGCTACTGTTCTTGTCAGTTTCCTAAGCAGATTTGAACTAGATATGGCCCGTGTGTGTAGGAAGCACAGTTCTTTTGTACTGTAAGCTCACTGATCGAACCCATAGGAAACACATTAGAGTAGAAGAGTGCCCTTTTCTCAAAAGCAGAGTGTTTTTCTTGTAAGGCAAGCTAGCGTTTGTTGCGCAGTCCTAAATGGAGTTGAATCACATGGAGTTTCTGGTCCTACTGCAAGAGTTGTTTTTCTTGTAAGAAGAGTCACTATTGCGCTCCCATTGTCATACACAGGGCAAATAGCCCTGGCGTCTGTTCCCAGCATGTACAGTGTATTGGACTGAAGAGGATCTACTGTTCTTGTCAGTTTCCTAAGCAGAGTTGAACTAGATATAGTCGGTGTGTGTAGGAAGCACAGTTCTTTTGCTCTGAGCAAGCTCACTATTCTGGCCCTACAAAAAAACACATTAGACTAGAAGAGTGCTCTTTTCTCAAAAGCAGAGTTTGTTTATTGTAAGGCGAGCTAGCGTTTGTTTCCCAGTTACAAATGGAGTTGAATCACGTGCAGTTTCTGGTCCTATGAGCAAGAGTTGTTTTCTGGTAAGAAGAGTCACTATTGCGCTCCCATTATCATACACAGGACAAATAGCAATGGCGTCTGTTCCCAGCATATACAGTGTATTGGACTGAAGAGGAGCTACTGTTCTTGTCAGTTTCCTAAGCAGAGTTGAACTAGATATAGCCCGTGTGTGTAGGAAGCACAGTTCTTTTGTTCTGAGCAAGCTCACTATTCTGGCCCTATAGGAAACACAGTAGAGTAGAAGAGTGCTCTTTTCTCAAAAGCAGAGTGTTTTTCTTGTAAAGCGAGCTAGCGTTTGTTTCCCACTCCTAAATGGAGTTGAATCACATGCAGTTTCTGGTCCTACGAGCAAGAGTTGTTTTCTGGTAAGAAGAGTCACTATTGTGCTCCCATTGTCATACACAGGGCAAATAGCACTGGCGTCTGTTACCAGCAAGTACAGTGTATGGGACGGAAGAGGATCTACTGTTCTTGTCCGTTTCCTAAGCAGAATTGAACTAGATATGGCCGTGTGTGTAGGAAGCATAGTTCTTTTGTTCTGAGCAAGCTCACTGTTTTGGCCCTGTAGGAAACACAGTAGAGTAGAAGAGTGCTCTATTCTCAAAAGCAGAGTGTGTTTCTTGTAAGGCGAGCTAGCGTTTGTTTCCCAGTCCTAAATGGATTTGAATCACATGCAGTTTTTGGTCCTACGACCTAGAGTTGTTTTCTGGTAAGGAAAGTCACTATTGAGCTCCCATTGCCATAAATAGTGCAAATAGGCAAATAGCACTCGCGTCTGTTCCAAGCAAGTACTGTGTATTGTACTGAAGATGAGCTACTGTTCTTCTTAGTTTCCTAAGCAGAGTTGAACTAGATATAGCCCTTGTGTGTAAGAAGCACAGTTCTTTTGTTCTGAGCAAGATCACTATTCTGGCCCTATAGGAAACACAGTACAGTAGAAGACTGCTCTTTTCTCAAAAGCAGAGTGTTTTTCTTGTAAAGCGAGCTAGCGTTTGTTTCCCAGTCCTAAATGGAGTTGAATCACATGCAGTTTCTGGTCCTACGAGCAAGAGTTGTTTTCTGGTAAGAAGAGTCACTATTGTGCTCCCATGGTCATACACAGGGCAAATAGCACTGGCGTCTGTTCCCAGCAAGTTCAGTGTATGGGACGGAAGAGGATATACTGTTCTTGTCAGTTTCCTAAGTAGAGTTGAACTAGATATGGCCGGTGTGTGTAGGAAGCACAGTTCTTTTGTTCTGAGCAAGCTCACTGTTCGGACCCCATAGGAAACACTGTAGAGTAGAAGAGTGCTCTTTTCTCAAAAGCAGAGTGTGTTTATTGTAAGGCGAGCTGGCGTTTGTTTTGCAGTCCTAAATGGAGTTGAATCACATGCAGTTTCTGATCCTACGAGCAAGAGTTTTTTTCTGGTAAGAAGATTCACTATTGAGCTCCCATTGTCATACACAGGGCAAATAGCGCTGGCGTCTGTTCCCACCAAGTACAGTGTATTGGACTGAAGAGGAGCTACTGTTCTTGTCAGTTTCCTAAGCAGAGTTGAACTAGATATGGCCCATGTGTGTAGGAAGCACAGTTCTTTTGTTCTGAGCAAGCTCACTATTCTGGTCCTATAGGAAATACAGTAGAGTAGAAGAGTGCTCTTTTCTCAAAAGCAGAGAGTGTTTCTTGTAAGGCGAGCTACCGTTTGTTTCCCGTCCTAAAAGGAGTTGAATCACATGCAGTTTCTGGTCCTATGAGCAAGAGTTGTTTTCTGGTAAGAAGAGTCACTATTTCGCTCCCATTGCCATATACAGTGCAAAGAGGACAGGCGTCTGTTCTCATCAAGTACAGTGTATTGGACTGAAGAAAAGCTACTGTTCTTGTCAGTTTCCTAAGCAGAGTTGAACTAGATATGGCCCGTGTGTGTAGGAAGCAGAGTTCTTTTGTACTGTAAGCTCACTGATCGAACCCATAGGAAACACATTAGTGTAGAAGAGTGCCCTTTCCTCAAAAGCAGAGTGTTTTTCTTGTAAGGCAAGGTAGCGTTTGTTGCACAGTCCTAAATGGAGTTGAATCACATGCAGTTTCTGGTCCTACGTTCAAGAGTTTTTTTTTTTCTGGTAAGAAGAGTCACTATTGAACTCCCATTGTCATACACAGGGCAAATAGCACTGGCGTCTGTTCCCAGCAAGTACAGTGTATTGGACTGAAGAGTAGCTACTGTTCTTGTCAGTTTCCTAAGCAGAGTTGAACTAGATATAGCCATTGTAGGAAGCACAGTTCTTTTGTTCTGAGCAAGCTCACTGTTTGGACCTCAAAGGAAACACAGTAGAGTAGAAGAGTGATCTATTCTCAAAAGCAGAGTGTGTTTCTTGTAAGGCGAGCTAGCGTTTGTTTCGCAGTCCTAAATGGAGTTGAATCACATGTAGATTTTGATCCTAAGAGCAAGAGTTGTTTTCTGGTAAGTAAAGTCACTATTGTGCTCCCATTGCCACACACAGTGCAAAGAGTACTCGCGTCTGTTCCCATCAAGTACAGTGTATTGGACTGAAGAGGAGTTGCTGTTCTTGTCAGTTTCCTAAGCAGAGTTGAACTAGATAGGGTCCCTGTGTGTAGGAAGCACAGTTCTTTTGTTCTGAGCAAGCTGACTGTTCGGACCCCATAGGAAACACAGTAGAGTAGAAGAGTGCTCTTTTCTCAAAAGCAGAGTGTGATTCTTGTAAGGCGAGTTAGTGTTTTTTTCCCAGTCTGAAATGGAGTTGAATCCCATGCAGTTTCTGGTCCTACGAACAAGAGATGTTTTCTGGTAAGAAGAGTCACTATTGTGCTCCCATTGCCACACACAGTGCAAAGAGTACTCGCGTCTGTTCCCATCAAGTACAGTGTATTGGACTGAAGAGGAGTTGCTGTTCTTGTCAGTTTCCTAAGCAGAGTTGAACTAGATAGGGTCCCTGTGTGTAGGAAGCACAGTTCTTTTGTTCTGAGCAAGCTGACTGTTCGGACCCCATAGGAAACACAGTAGAGTAGAAGAGTGCTCTTTTCTCAAAAGCAGAGTGTGTTTCTTGTAAGGCGAGCTAGTGTTTGTTTCCCAGTCTGAAATGGAGTTGTATCCCATGCAGTTTCTGGTCCTATGAGCAAGAGATGTTTTCTGGTAAGAAGAGTCACTATTGTGCTCCCATTGCCATATACAGTGCAAATAGCTCTCGCGTCTGTGCCCAGCAAGTACAGTGTATTGGACTGAAGAGGAGCTACTGTTCTTGTCAGTTTCCTAAGCAGAGTTAAACTAGATATGGCCCGTGTGTGTAGGAAGCACAGTTCTTTTGTACTGAGCAAGCTCACTGTTCTGGCCCTATAGGAAACACAGTAGAGTAGAAGAGTGATCTTTTCTCAAAAGCAAAGTGTGTTTCTTCTAAGGCAAGCTAGTGTTTGTTTCCCAGTCCTAAATGGAGTTGAATCACATGCAGTGTCTGGTCCTACGAGCAAGAGTTGTTTTCTGGTAAGAAGAGTCACTATTGCGCTCCCATTGTCATACCCAGGGCAAATAGCACTGGCGTCTGTTCCCAGCATGTACAGTGTATTGGACTGAAGAAGATCTACTGTTCTTGTCAGTTTCCTAAGCAGAGTTGAACTAGATATAACCTGTGTGTATAGGAAGCACAGTTCTTTTGTTCTGAGCAAGCTAACTATTCTGGCCCTATAGGAAACACAGTAGAGTAGAAGACTGCTCTTTTCTCAAAAGCAGAGTGTTTTTCTTGAAAAGCGAGCTAGCTTTTGTTTCCCAGTCCTAAATGGAGTTGAATCACATACAGTTTCTGGTCCTACGAGCAAGAGTTGTTTTCTGGTAAGAAGTGTCACTATTGTGCTCCCATTGTCATACACAGGGCAAATAGCACTGACGTCTGTTCCCAGCAAGTACAGTGTATGGGACGGAAGAGGATCTACTGTTCTTGTCAGTTTCCTAAGCAGAATTGAACTTGATATGGCCGTGTGTGTAGGAAGCACAATTCTTTTGTTCTGAGCAAGCTCAGTGTTTTGGCCCTGTAGGAAACACAGTAGAGTAGAAGAGTGCTCTTTTCTCAAAAGCAGAGTGTGTTTCTTGTAAGGCGAGCTAGCGTTTGTTTCCCAGTCCTAAATGGAGTTCAATCACATGCAGTTTTTGGTCCTAAGACCTAGAGTTGTTTTCTGGTAAGGAAAGTCACTATTGAGCTCCCATTGCCATACATAGTGCAAATAGCACTCGTGTCTGTTCCCAGCAAGTACACTGTATTGGACTGAAGATGACCTACTGTTCTTCTCAGTTTCCTAAGCAGAGTTGAACTAGATATGGCCCCTGTGCGTAGGAAGCACAGTTCTTTTTTTCTGAGCAAGCTCTCTATTCTGGCCCTATAGGAAACACAGTAGAGTAGAAGAGTGCTCTTTTCTCAAAAGCAGAGTGTGTTTCTTGTAAGGCGAGCTAGCGTTTGGTTCCCAGTCTTAAATAGAGTTGAATCACATGCAGTTTCTGGTCCTACGAGCTAGAGTTGTTTTCTGGTAAGGAAAGTCACTATTGCGCTCCCATTGACATACACAGTGCAAATAGCACTCGCGTCAGTTCCCAGCAAGTACAGTGTATTGGACTGAAGAGGAGCTACTGTTCTTGTCAGTTTCCTAAGTAGAGTTGAACCCTAGGTATGGCCCTTGTGTGTAGGAAGCACAGTTCTTTTGTTCTGAGCAAGCTCACTGTTCGGACTCCATAGGAAACACTGTAGAGTAGAAGAGTGCTCTTTTCTCAAAAGAAGAGAGTGTTTCTTGGAAGGCGAGCTAGCGTTTGTTTCCCGTCCTAAAAGGAGTTGAATCACATGCAGTTTCTGGTCCTACGAGCAAGAGTTGTTTTCTGGTAAGAAGAGTCACTATTTCGTTCCCATTGCCATATACAGTGCAAATAGCACTCGCGTCTGTTCCCAGCAATACAGTGTATGGGACTGAAGAGGATCTACTGTTCTTGTTAGTTTCCTAAGCAAAATTGAACTAGATATGGCCGTGTGTGTAGGAAGCACAGTTCTTTTGTTCTGAGTAAGCTCACTGTTCTGACCCTATAGGAAACACAGTAGAGTACAAGAGTGATGTTTTCTCAAAAGCAGAGTGTGTTTCTTGTAAGGGGAGCTAGCGTTTGTTTCCCAGTCCTAAATGGAGTTGAATCACATGCAGTTTTTGATCCTATGAGCAAGAGTTGTTTTCTGGTAAGGAAAATCACTATTGCGCTCCCATTGCCACACAGTGCAAAGAGGACTCGCGTCTGTTCCCATCAAGTACAGTGTATTGGACTGAAGAGGAGCTACTGTTCTTGTCAGTTTCCTAAGCAGAGTTGAACTAGATATGGCCCGTGTGTGTAGGAAGCACAGTTCTTTTGTTCTGAGCAAGCTCACTGTTCGGACCCCATAGGAAACACAGTAGAGTAGAAGAGTGCTCTTTTCTCAAAAGCAGAGTGTGTTTCTTGTAATCGAGCTAGCGTTTGTTTCCCAGTCCTAAATGGAGTTGAGTCACATGCAGTTTCTGGTCCTACGAGCAAGAGTTGTTTTCTGGTAAGAAGAGTCACTATTGCGCTCCCATTGTCATACACAGGGCAAATAGCACTGGCGTCTGTTCCCAGCATGTACAGTGTATTGGACTGAAGAGGATCTACCGTTCTTGTCAGTTTCCTAAGCAGAGTTGAACTAGATATAGTCGGTGTGTGTAGGAAGCACAGTTCTTTTGTTCTGAGCAAGCTCACTATTCTGGCCCTACAAAAAAACACATTAGACTAGAAGAGTGCTCTTTTCTCAAAAACAGAGTTTGTTTATTGTAAGGCGAGCTAGCGTTTGTTTCCCAGTTATAAATGTAGTTGAATCACGTGCAGTTTCTGGTCCTACGAGCAAGAGTTGTTTTCTGGTAAGAAGAGTCACTATTGCGCTCCCATTATCATACACAGGGCAAATAGCACTGGCGTCTGTTCCCAGCATGTACAGTGTATTGGACTGAAGAGGAGCTACTGTTCTTGTCAGTTTCCTAAGCAGAGTTGAACTAGATATAGCCCGTGTGTGTAGGAAGCACAGTTCTTTTGTTCTGAGCAAGCTCACTATTCTGGCCCTATAGGAACCACAGTAGAGTAGAAGAGTGCTCTTTAATCAAATCAGAGTGTGTTTCTTGTAATGCGAGCTAGCATTTGTTTCCCAGTCCTACATGTAGTTGAATCACATACAGTTTTTGATCCTACGAGCAAGAGTTGTTTTCTGGTAGGAAAGTCACTATTGTGCTCCCATTGCCATACACAGTGCAAATAGCACTGGCGTCTGTTCCCAGCATGTAAAGTGTATTGGCCTGAAAAAAAGCTACTCTCTTGTCAGTTTGCTAAGCAGAGTTGAACTAGACACGGCCCGTGTGTGTAGGAAGCACAGTTCTTTTGTTCTGAGCAAGCTCACTGTTCTGGCCCTATAGGAAATACAGTAGAGTAGAAGAGTGCTCTTTTCTCAAAAGCAGAGTGTGTTTCTTGTAAGGCGAGCTAGCGTTTGTTTCCCGTCCTAAAAGGTGTTGAATCACATGCAGTTTCTGGTCCTACGAGCAAGAGTTGTTTTCTGGTAAGAAGAGTCACTATTTAGCTCCCATTGCCATATACAGTGCAAATAGCACTCGCGTCTGTTCCCAGCAAGTACAGTGTATGGGACTGAAGAGGATCTACTGTTCTTGTTAGTTTCCTAAGCAAAATTGTACTAGATATGGCCGTGTGTGTAGGAAGCACAGTTCTTTTGTTCTGAGTAAGCTCACTGTTCTGGCCCTATAGGAAACACAGTAGAGTAGAAGAGTGATCTTTTCTCAAAAGCAGAGTGTGTTTCTTGTAAGGGGACCTAGCATTTGTTTCCCTGTCCTAAATGTAGTAGAATCACATGCAGTTTTTGATCCTACGAGCAAGAGTTGTTTTCTGGTAAGGAAAATCACTATTGCCCTCCCATTGCCACACACAGTGCAAAGAGGACTCGCGTCTGTTCCCATCAAGTTCAGTGTATTGGACTGAAGAGGAGCTACTGTTCTTGTCAGTTTCCTAAGCAGATTTGAACTAGATATGGCCCGTGTGTGTAGGAAGCACAGTTCTTTTGTACTGTAAGCTCACTGATCGAACCCATAGGAAACACATTAGAGTAGAAGAGTGCCCTTTTCTCAAAAGCAGAGTGTTTTTCTTGTAAGGCAAGCTAGCGTTTGTTGCGCAGTCCTAAATGGAGTTGAATCACATGGAGTTTCTGGTCCTACTGCAAGAGTTGTTTTTCTTGTAAGAAGAGTCACTATTGCGCTCCCATTGTCATACACAGGGCAAATAGCCCTGGCGTCTGTTCCCAGCATGTACAGTGTATTGGACTGAAGAGGATCTACTGTTCTTGTCAGTTTCCTAAGCAGAGTTGAACTAGATATAGTCGGTGTGTGTAGGAAGCACAGTTCTTTTGCTCTGAGCAAGCTCACTATTCTGGCCCTACAAAAAAACACATTAGACTAGAAGAGTGCTCTTTTCTCAAAAGCAGAGTTTGTTTATTGTAAGGCGAGCTAGCGTTTGTTTCCCAGTTACAAATGGAGTTGAATCACGTGCAGTTTCTGGTCCTATGAGCAAGAGTTGTTTTCTGGTAAGAAGAGTCACTATTGCGCTCCCATTATCATACACAGGACAAATAGCAATGGCGTCTGTTCCCAGCATATACAGTGTATTGGACTGAAGAGGAGCTACTGTTCTTGTCAGTTTCCTAAGCAGAGTTGAACTAGATATAGCCCGTGTGTGTAGGAAGCACAGTTCTTTTGTTCTGAGCAAGCTCACTATTCTGGCCCTATAGGAAACACAGTAGAGTAGAAGAGTGCTCTTTTCTCAAAAGCAGAGTGTTTTTCTTGTAAAGCGAGCTAGCGTTTGTTTCCCACTCCTAAATGGAGTTGAATCACATGCAGTTTCTGGTCCTACGAGCAAGAGTTGTTTTCTGGTAAGAAGAGTCACTATTGTGCTCCCATTGTCATACACAGGGCAAATAGCACTGGCGTCTGTTACCAGCAAGTACAGTGTATGGGACGGAAGAGGATCTACTGTTCTTGTCCGTTTCCTAAGCAGAATTGAACTAGATATGGCCGTGTGTGTAGGAAGCATAGTTCTTTTGTTCTGAGCAAGCTCACTGTTTTGGCCCTGTAGGAAACACAGTAGAGTAGAAGAGTGCTCTATTCTCAAAAGCAGAGTGTGTTTCTTGTAAGGCGAGCTAGCGTTTGTTTCCCAGTCCTAAATGGATTTGAATCACATGCAGTTTTTGGTCCTACGACCTAGAGTTGTTTTCTGGTAAGGAAAGTCACTATTGAGCTCCCATTGCCATACATAGTGCAAATAGGCAAATAGCACTCGCGTCTGTTCCAAGCAAGTACTGTGTATTGTACTGAAGATGAGCTACTGTTCTTCTTAGTTTCCTAAGCAGAGTTGAACTAGATATAGCCCTTGTGTGTAAGAAGCACAGTTCTTTTGTTCTGAGCAAGATCACTATTCTGGCCCTATAGGAAACACAGTACAGTAGAAGACTGCTCTTTTCTCAAAAGCAGAGTGTTTTTCTTGTAAAGCGAGCTAGCGTTTGTTTCCCAGTCCTAAATGGAGTTGAATCACATGCAGTTTCTGGTCCTACGAGCAAGAGTTGTTTTCTGGTAAGAAGAGTCACTATTGTGCTCCCATGGTCATACACAGGGCAAATAGCACTGGCGTCTGTTCCCAGCAAGTTCAGTGTATGGGACGGAAGAGGATATACTGTTCTTGTCAGTTTCCTAAGTAGAGTTGAACTAGATATGGCCGGTGTGTGTAGGAAGCACAGTTCTTTTGTTCTGAGCAAGCTCACTGTTCGGACCCCATAGGAAACACTGTAGAGTAGAAGAGTGCTCTTTTCTCAAAAGCAGAGTGTGTTTATTGTAAGGCGAGCTGGCGTTTGTTTTGCAGTCCTAAATGGAGTTGAATCACATGCAGTTTCTGATCCTACGAGCAAGAGTTTTTTTCTGGTAAGAAGATTCACTATTGAGCTCCCATTGTCATACACAGGGCAAATAGCGCTGGCGTCTGTTCCCACCAAGTACAGTGTATTGGACTGAAGAGGAGCTACTGTTCTTGTCAGTTTCCTAAGCAGAGTTGAACTAGATATGGCCCATGTGTGTAGGAAGCACAGTTCTTTTGTTCTGAGCAAGCTCACTATTCTGGTCCTATAGGAAATACAGTAGAGTAGAAGAGTGCTCTTTTCTCAAAAGCAGAGAGTGTTTCTTGTAAGGCGAGCTACCGTTTGTTTCCCGTCCTAAAAGGAGTTGAATCACATGCAGTTTCTGGTCCTATGAGCAAGAGTTGTTTTCTGGTAAGAAGAGTCACTATTTCGCTCCCATTGCCATATACAGTGCAAAGAGGACAGGCGTCTGTTCTCATCAAGTACAGTGTATTGGACTGAAGAAAAGCTACTGTTCTTGTCAGTTTCCTAAGCAGAGTTGAACTAGATATGGCCCGTGTGTGTAGGAAGCAGAGTTCTTTTGTACTGTAAGCTCACTGATCGAACCCATAGGAAACACATTAGTGTAGAAGAGTGCCTTTCCTCAAAAGCAGAGTGTTTTTCTTGTAAGGCAAGGTAGCGTTTGTTGCACAGTCCTAAATGGAGTTGAATCACATGCAGTTTCTGGTCCTACGTTCAAGAGTTTTTTTTTTTCTGGTAAGAAGAGTCACTATTGAACTCCCATTGTCATACACAGGGCAAATAGCACTGGCGTCTGTTCCCAGCAAGTACAGTGTATTGGACTGAAGAGTAGCTGCTGTTCTTGTCAGTTTCCTAAGCAGAGTTGAACTAGATATAGCCATTGTAGGAAGCACAGTTCTTTTGTTCTGAGCAAGCTCACTGTTTGGACCTCAAAGGAAACACAGTAGAGTAGAAGAGTGATCTATTCTCAAAAGCAGAGTGTGTTTCTTGTAAGGCGAGCTAGCGTTTGTTTCGCAGTCCTAAATGGAGTTGAATCACATGTAGATTTTGATCCTAAGAGCAAGAGTTGTTTTCTGGTAAGTAAAGTCACTATTGTGCTCCCATTGCCACACACAGTGCAAAGAGTACTCGCGTCTGTTCCCATCAAGTACAGTGTATTGGACTGAAGAGGAGTTGCTGTTCTTGTCAGTTTCCTAAGCAGAGTTGAACTAGATAGGGTCCCTGTGTGTAGGAAGCACAGTTCTTTTGTTCTGAGCAAGCTGACTGTTCGGACCCCATAGGAAACACAGTAGAGTAGAAGAGTGCTCTTTTCTCAAAAGCAGAGTGTGTTTCTTGTAAGGCGAGTTAGTGTTTTTTTCCCAGTCTGAAATGGAGTTGAATCCCATGCAGTTTCTGGTCCTACGAACAAGAGATGTTTTCTGGTAAGAAGAGTCACTATTGTGCTCCCATTGCCACACACAGTGCAAAGAGTACTCGCGTCTGTTCCCATCAAGTACAGTGTATTGGACTGAAGAGGAGTTGCTGTTCTTGTCAGTTTCCTAAGCAGAGTTGAACTAGATAGGGTCCCTGTGTGTAGGAAGCACAGTTCTTTTGTTCTGAGCAAGCTGACTGTTCGGACCCCATAGGAAACACAGTAGAGTAGAAGAGTGCTCTTTTCTCAAAAGCAGAGTGTGTTTCTTGTAAGGCGAGCTAGTGTTTGTTTCCCAGTCTGAAATGGAGTTGTATCCCATGCAGTTTCTGGTCCTATGAGCAAGAGATGTTTTCTGGTAAGAAGAGTCACTATTGTGCTCCCATTGCCATATACAGTGCAAATAGCTCTCGCGTCTGTGCCCAGCAAGTACAGTGTATTGGACTGAAGAGGAGCTACTGTTCTTGTCAGTTTCCTAAGCAGAGTTAAACTAGATATGGCCCGTGTGTGTAGGAAGCACAGTTCTTTTGTACTGAGCAAGCTCACTGTTCTGGCCCTATAGGAAACACAGTAGAGTAGAAGAGTGATCTTTTCTCAAAAGCAAAGTGTGTTTCTTCTAAGGCAAGCTAGTGTTTGTTTCCCAGTCCTAAATGGAGTTGAATCACATGCAGTGTCTGGTCCTACGAGCAAGAGTTGTTTTCTGGTAAGAAGAGTCACTATTGCGCTCCCATTGTCATACCCAGGGCAAATAGCACTGGCGTCTGTTCCCAGCATGTACAGTGTATTGGACTGAAGAAGATCTACTGTTCTTGTCAGTTTCCTAAGCAGAGTTGAACTAGATATAACCTGTGTGTATAGGAAGCACAGTTCTTTTGTTCTGAGCAAGCTAACTATTCTGGCCCTATAGGAAACACAGTAGAGTAGAAGACTGCTCTTTTCTCAAAAGCAGAGTGTTTTTCTTGAAAAGCGAGCTAGCTTTTGTTTCCCAGTCCTAAATGGAGTTGAATCACATACAGTTTCTGGTCCTACGAGCAAGAGTTGTTTTCTGGTAAGAAGTGTCACTATTGTGCTCCCATTGTCATACACAGGGCAAATAGCACTGACGTCTGTTCCCAGCAAGTACAGTGTATGGGACGGAAGAGGATCTACTGTTCTTGTCAGTTTCCTAAGCAGAATTGAACTTGATATGGCCGTGTGTGTAGGAAGCAAAGTTCTTTTGTTCTGAGCAAGCTCACTGTTCTGGCCCTATAGGAAACACAGTAGAGTAGAAGAGTGCTCTTTTCTCAAAAGCAGAGTGTGTTTCTTGTAAGGCGAGCTAGCGTTTGTTTCCCAGTCCTAAATGGAGTTGAATCACATGCAGTTTCTGGTCGTATGAGCAAGAGTTGTTTTCTGATAAGAAGAGTCACTGTTGCGCTCCCATTGTCATACACAGGGCAAATAGCACTGGTGTCTGTTCCCAGCATATACAGTGTATTTTGACTGAAGAGGACATACTGTTCTTGTCAGTTTCCTAAGCAGAATTCAACTAGATATGGCCCGTGTGTGTAGGAAGCACAGTTCTTTTGTTCTGAGCAAGCTTTCTGTTCTGGCCCTACAGGAAACACAGTAGAGTAGAAGAGTGCTCTTTTCTCAAAAGCAGAATGTGTTTCTTGTAAGGCGAGCTAGTGTTTCTTTCCCAGTCCAAAATGGAGTGGAGTTACATGCTGTTTCTGGTTCTATGAGCAAGAGTTGTTTTCTGGTAACACGAGTCACTATTGCGCTCCCATTGTCATACACAGGGCAAATAGCACTGGTGTCTGTTCCCAGCATATACAGTGTATTTTAATTGAAGACGAGATACTGTTCTTGTCAGTATCCTAAGCAGAATTGAACTAGATATGGCCGTGTGTGTAGGAAGCACACTTCTTTTGTTCTGTGCAAGGTCACTGTTCTTGCCCTATAGGAAACACAGAAGAGTAGAAGAGTGCTCTTTTTTTTCAAAAGCAGAGTTTGTTTCTTGTAAGGCGAGCTAGCGTTTCTTTCCCAGTTCTAAATGAAGTTGAATCACATGCAGTTTTTGGTTCTAAGAGCAAGACTTGTTTTCTGGTAAGGAATGTCACTATTGCGCTCCCATTACCATACACATTCCAAATTGCACTCGCGTGTGTTCCCAGCCTTTACAGAGTATTGGACTTAAGAGGAGCTACTTTTCTTCTCAGATTACTAAGCAGAGTTGAACCAGATATGGCCTATGTGTGTAGGAAGCACAGTTCTTTTGTTCTGAGCAAGCTCACTGTTCTGTCCCTATAGGAAACACAGTAGAGTAGAAGAGTGCTCTTTTCTCAAAGGCAGAGTGTGTTTCTTGTAAGGCGAGCTAGCGTTTGTTTCCCAGTCCTAAATGGAGTTGAATCAAATGCAGTTTCTGGTCCTAAGAGCAAGAGTTGTTTTCTGGTAAGAAGAGTCACTATTGCACTCCCATTGCCATACACAGTACAAATAGCACTCGCATCTGTTCCCAGCAAGTACAGTGTATTGGACTGAAGAGGATCAACTGTTCTTGTCAGTTTCCTAAGCAGAATTGAACTATATATGGCCCGTGTGTGTAGGAAGCACAGTTCTTTTGTTCTGAGCAAGCTCACTGTTCTGGCCCTATAGGAAACCCAGTAGAGTAGAAAGTGCTCTTTTCTCAAAAGCAGAGTGTGTTCCTTGTAAGACAAGCTAGGGTTTGTTTCCCAGTGCTAAATGGATTTGAGTCACATGCAGTTTGCGGTCCTACGAGCAAGAGTTGTTTTCTGGTAAGAAGAGTCACTATTGCCATCCCATTGCCATACAAAGTGCTAATAGAACTCATGTCTGTTCCCAGCAAGTACAGTGTATTGGACTGAAGAGGAGCTACTGTTCTTGTCAGTGTCCTAAGCAGAGTTGAACTAGATATGGCCCTTGTGTAGGAAGCACAGTTCTTTTTTTCTGAGCAAGCTCACTGTTCGGACCCCATAGGAAACACAGTAGAGTAGGAGAGTGCTCTTTTCTCAAAAGCAGAGTGTGTTCCTTGTAAGGCGAACTAGCGTTTGTTTCCCAGTCCTAAATGGAGTTCAATCACATGCAGTTTCTGGTCCTACGAGCAAGAGTTGTTTTCTGGTAAGAAGAGTCACTATTGCAATCCCATTGTCATACACAGGGCAAATAGCACTGGCATCTGTTCCCAGCACGTACAGTGTATTGGACACAAGAGGATCTACTGTTCTTGTCAGTTTCCTAAGCAGAATTGAACTAGATAAGGCCATGTGTGTAGGAAGCACAGTTCTTTTGTTCTGAGCAAGCTCTCTGTTCTTTTCATATATGAAACACAGTAGAGTAGTAGAGTGCTCTTTTCTCAAAAGCAGAGTGTGTTTCTTGTAAGACGAGCTAGCGTTTGTTTCACAGTCCTAAATGGAGTTGAATCATATGCAGTTTCTGGTCCTACGAGCAAGAGATGTTTTCTGTTAAAGAAAGTCACTACTGCGCTCCCATTGCCACACACAGTGCAAATAGCACTCACGTCTGTTCCCAGCAAGTACAGTGTATTGGACTGAAGAGGAGCTACTTGTCAGTTTCCTAAGCAGAGTTGAACTAGATATGGCCCGTGTGTGTAGGAAGCACAGTTCTTTTGTTCTGAGCAAGCTCATTGTTCGGACCCCATAGGAAAACCAGTAGAGTAGAAGAGTGCCCTTTTCTGAAAAGCAGAGTGAGTTTCTTGTAAGGCGAGCTAGCGTTTGTTTCCCAGTCGTAATGGAGTTAGATCACATGCAGTTTCTGCTCCTAAAAGCAAGAGTTGTTTTCTGGTAAGAAGAGTCACTATTGCCCTCCCATTGCCATACACAGTACAAATAGCACTCGGGTCTGTTCCCAGAATGTACAGTGTATTGGACTGAAGAGGAGCCACTGTTCTTGTCAGTTTCCTAAGGAGATTTGAACTAGATATGGCACGTGTGTGTAGGAAGCACAGTTCTTTTGTTCTGAGCAAGCTCACTGTTCTGGACCTATGGGAAACCCAGAAGAGTAGAAGAGTGCTATTTACTCAAAGCCAAGTGTGTTTCTTGTAAGGCGAGCTAGCGTTTGTTTCCCAGTCCTAAATGGAGTTGAATCACATGCAGTTTCTGGTCCTACGAGCAAAAGTTGTTTTCTGGTAAGAAGAGACACTAGTGTGCTCCCATTGCCATACACAGTACAAATAGCACTCGCGTCTGTTCGCAGCATGTACAGTGTATTGGACTGAAAAGGATCTACTGTTCTTGTCAGTTTCCTAAGCTGAATTGAACTAGTTATGGCCGTGTATGAAGGAAGCACAGTTCTTTTGTTCTGCCAAGCTTTCTGTTCTGGCCCTATAGGAAACACAGAAGAGTAGAAGAGTGCTCTTTTCTCAAAAGCAGAGTGTGTTTCTTGTAAGGCGAGCTAGCGTTTGTTTCGCAGTCCTAAATGGAGTTGAATCATATGCAGTTTTTGGTCCTACGAGCAAGATTTGTTTTCTGGTAAGGAAAGTCACTATTGTGCTCCCTTTGCCATACACAGTGCAAATAGCACTCCCCTCTGTTCCCAGCAAGTACAGTGTATTGGACTGAAGAGGATCTACTGTTCTTGTAAGTTTCCTAAGCAGAGTTGAACTAGATATGGCCCGTGTGTGTAGAAAGCACTGTTCTTTTGTTCTGAGCAAGATCACTGTTTTGGCCCTATAGGAAACACAGTAGAGTAGAAGAGTGCTCTTTTCTCAAAAGCAGAGTGTGTTTCTTGTAAGGCGAGCTAGCGTTTGTTTCCCAGTCCTATATGGAGTTGAATCACATGCAGTTTCTGGTCCTACGAGCAAGAGTTGTTTTCTGGTAAGAAGAGTCACTATTTTGCTCCCATTGCCATACACAGTGCAAATAGCACTCGCGTCTGTTCCCAGGAAGTACAGTGTATTGGAATGAGGAGGAGCTACTGTTCTTGTCTGTTTCCCAAGCAGAGTTGAATTAGATATGGCTCATGTGTGTAGGAAGCACACTTCTTTTGTTCTGAGCAAGCTTACTGTTCGGACCCCATAGGAAACACAGTTGGGTAGAAGAGTGCTCTTTTCTCAAAAGCAGAGTGTGTTTCTTGTAAGGCGAGCTAGTGTTTGTTTGCCAGTCCTAAATGGAGTTGAATCACATGCAGATTCTGGTCCTACGAGCAAGAGTTGTTTTCTGGTAAGAAGAGTCACTATTGAGCTCCCATTGTCATACACAGGGCAAATAGCACTGGCGTATATTCCCAGCAAGTACAGTGTATTGGACTGAAGAGGAGCTACTGTTCTTGTCAGTTTACTAAGCAGAGTTGAACTAGATATAGCCCGTGTGTGTAGGAAGCACAGTTCTTTTGTTCTGAGCAAGGTCACTATTCTGGCCCTATAGGAAACACAGCAGAGTAGAAGAGTGCTCTTTTCTTAAAAGCAGAGTGTGTTTCTTGTAAGGCGAGCTAGCGTTTGTTTCCCAGTCTTAAAAGGAGTTGAGTCACATGCAGTTTCTGGTCCTACGAGCAAGAGTTTTTTTCTCGTAGGGAAAATCACTATTGCGCTCCCATTGTCATTCACAGGGCAAATAGCACTGGCGTCTGTTCCTAGCAAGTACAGTGTATTGGACTGAAATGGAGCTACTGTTCTTGTCAGTTTCCTAAGCAGAGTTAAACTAGATATAGTCGGTGTGTGTAGGGAGCACAGTTCTTTTGTTCTGAGCAAGCTCACTATTCTGGCCCTAAAAGAATCACAGTAGAGTAGAAGAGTGCTCTTTTATCAAATCAGAGTGTGTTTCTTGTAATGCGAGCTAGCATTTGTTTGCCAGTCCTACATGTAGTTGAATCACATGCAGTTTTTGATCCTACGAGCAAGAGATGTTTTCTGGTAAGGAAAGTCACTATTGTGCTCCCATTGCCATACACAGTGCAAATAGCACTGGCGTCTGTTCCCAGCATGTACAGTGTATTGGCCTGAGAAGGAGCTACTGTTCTTGTCAGTTTGCTAAGCAGAGTTGAACTAGACATGGCCCGTGTGTGTAGGAAGCACAGTTCTTTTGTTCTGAGCAAGCTCACTGTTCTGACCCTATAGGAAACACAGTAGAGTAGAAGAGTGCTCTTTTCTCAAAAGCAGAGTGTGTTTCTTGTAAGGCGAGCTAGCGTTTGTTTCGCAGTTCTAAATGGAGTTGAATCATATGTAGTTTTTGATCCTACGAGCAAGAATTTTTTCTGGTAAGGAAAGTCACTATTGTGCTCCCATTGCAGAACACAGTGCAAAGAGGACTCGCATCTGTTCCCATCAAGTACAGTGTATTGGACTGAAAAGGAGCTACTGTTCTTGTCAGTTTCCTAAGCAGAGTTGAAGTAGATTTGTCCCGTGTGTGTAGGAAGCACAGTTCTTTTGTTCTGAGCAAGCTCACTGTTCGGACCCCATAGGAAACACAGTAGAGTAGAAGAGTGCTCTTTTCTCAAAAGCAGAGTGTGTTTCTTGTAATCGAGCTAGCGTTTGTTTCCCAGTCCTAAATGGAGTTGAGTCACATGCAGTTTCTGGTCCTACGAGCAAGAGTTGTTTTCTGGTAAGAAGAGTCACTATTGCGCTCCCATTGTCATACACAGGGCAAATAGCACTGGCGTCTGTTCCCAGCATGTACAGTGTATTGGACTGAAGAGGATCTACCGTTCTTGTCAGTTTCCTAAGCAGAGTTGAACTAGATATAGTCGGTGTGTGTAGGAAGCACAGTTCTTTTGTTCTGAGCAAGCTCACTATTCTGGCCCTACAAAAAAACACATTAGACTAGAAGAGTGCTCTTTTCTCAAAAACAGAGTTTGTTTATTGTAAGGCGAGCTAGCGTTTGTTTCCCAGTTATAAATGTAGTTGAATCACGTGCAGTTTCTGGTCCTACGAGCAAGAGTTGTTTTCTGGTAAGAAGAGTCACTATTGCGCTCCCATTATCATACACAGGGCAAATAGCACTGGCGTCTGTTCCCAGCATGTACAGTGTATTGGACTGAAGAGGAGCTACTGTTCTTGTCAGTTTCCTAAGCAGAGTTGAACTAGATATAGCCCGTGTGTGTAGGAAGCACAGTTCTTTTGTTCTGAGCAAGCTCACTATTCTGGCCCTATAGGAACCACAGTAGAGTAGAAGAGTGCTCTTTAATCAAATCAGAGTGTGTTTCTTGTAATGCGAGCTAGCATTTGTTTCCCAGTCCTACATGTAGTTGAATCACATACAGTTTTTGATCCTACGAGCAAGAGTTGTTTTCTGGTAGGAAAGTCACTATTGTGCTCCCATTGCCATACACAGTGCAAATAGCACTGGCGTCTGTTCCCAGCATGTAAAGTGTATTGGCCTGAAAAAAAGCTACTCTCTTGTCAGTTTGCTAAGCAGAGTTGAACTAGACACGGCCCGTGTGTGTAGGAAGCACAGTTCTTTTGTTCTGAGCAAGCTCACTGTTCTGGCCCTATAGGAAATACAGTAGAGTAGAAGAGTGCTCTTTTCTCAAAAGCAGAGTGTGTTTCTTGTAAGGCGAGCTAGCGTTTGTTTCCCGTCCTAAAAGGTGTTGAATCACATGCAGTTTCTGGTCCTACGAGCAAGAGTTGTTTTCTGGTAAGAAGAGTCACTATTTAGCTCCCATTGCCATATACAGTGCAAATAGCACTCGCGTCTGTTCCCAGCAAGTACAGTGTATGGGACTGAAGAGGATCTACTGTTCTTGTTAGTTTCCTAAGCAAAATTGTACTAGATATGGCCGTGTGTGTAGGAAGCACAGTTCTTTTGTTCTGAGTAAGCTCACTGTTCTGGCCCTATAGGAAACACAGTAGAGTAGAAGAGTGATCTTTTCTCAAAAGCAGAGTGTGTTTCTTGTAAGGGGACCTAGCATTTGTTTCCCTGTCCTAAATGTAGTAGAATCACATGCAGTTTTTGATCCTACGAGCAAGAGTTGTTTTCTGGTAAGGAAAATCACTATTGCCCTCCCATTGCCACACACAGTGCAAAGAGGACTCGCGTCTGTTCCCATCAAGTTCAGTGTATTGGACTGAAGAGGAGCTACTGTTCTTGTCAGTTTCCTAAGCAGATTTGAACTAGATATGGCCCGTGTGTGTAGGAAGCACAGTTCTTTTGTACTGTAAGCTCACTGATCGAACCCATAGGAAACACATTAGAGTAGAAGAGTGCCCTTTTCTCAAAAGCAGAGTGTTTTTCTTGTAAGGCAAGCTAGCGTTTGTTGCGCAGTCCTAAATGGAGTTGAATCACATGGAGTTTCTGGTCCTACTGCAAGAGTTGTTTTTCTTGTAAGAAGAGTCACTATTGCGCTCCCATTGTCATACACAGGGCAAATAGCCCTGGCGTCTGTTCCCAGCATGTACAGTGTATTGGACTGAAGAGGATCTACTGTTCTTGTCAGTTTCCTAAGCAGAGTTGAACTAGATATAGTCGGTGTGTGTAGGAAGCACAGTTCTTTTGCTCTGAGCAAGCTCACTATTCTGGCCCTACAAAAAAACACATTAGACTAGAAGAGTGCTCTTTTCTCAAAAGCAGAGTTTGTTTATTGTAAGGCGAGCTAGCGTTTGTTTCCCAGTTACAAATGGAGTTGAATCACGTGCAGTTTCTGGTCCTATGAGCAAGAGTTGTTTTCTGGTAAGAAGAGTCACTATTGCGCTCCCATTATCATACACAGGACAAATAGCAATGGCGTCTGTTCCCAGCATATACAGTGTATTGGACTGAAGAGGAGCTACTGTTCTTGTCAGTTTCCTAAGCAGAGTTGAACTAGATATAGCCCGTGTGTGTAGGAAGCACAGTTCTTTTGTTCTGAGCAAGCTCACTATTCTGGCCCTATAGGAAACACAGTAGAGTAGAAGAGTGCTCTTTTCTCAAAAGCAGAGTGTTTTTCTTGTAAAGCGAGCTAGCGTTTGTTTCCCACTCCTAAATGGAGTTGAATCACATGCAGTTTCTGGTCCTACGAGCAAGAGTTGTTTTCTGGTAAGAAGAGTCACTATTGTGCTCCCATTGTCATACACAGGGCAAATAGCACTGGCGTCTGTTACCAGCAAGTACAGTGTATGGGACGGAAGAGGATCTACTGTTCTTGTCCGTTTCCTAAGCAGAATTGAACTAGATATGGCCGTGTGTGTAGGAAGCATAGTTCTTTTGTTCTGAGCAAGCTCACTGTTTTGGCCCTGTAGGAAACACAGTAGAGTAGAAGAGTGCTCTATTCTCAAAAGCAGAGTGTGTTTCTTGTAAGGCGAGCTAGCGTTTGTTTCCCAGTCCTAAATGGATTTGAATCACATGCAGTTTTTGGTCCTACGACCTAGAGTTGTTTTCTGGTAAGGAAAGTCACTATTGAGCTCCCATTGCCATAAATAGTGCAAATAGGCAAATAGCACTCGCGTCTGTTCCAAGCAAGTACTGTGTATTGTACTGAAGATGAGCTACTGTTCTTCTTAGTTTCCTAAGCAGAGTTGAACTAGATATAGCCCTTGTGTGTAGGAAGCACAGTTCTTTTGTTCTGAGCAAGATCACTATTCTGGCCCTATAGGAAACACAGTACAGTAGAAGACTGCTCTTTTCTCAAAAGCAGAGTGTTTTTCTTGTAAAGCGAGCTAGCGTTTGTTTCCCAGTCCTAAATGGAGTTGAATCACATGCAGTTTCTGGTCCTACGAGCAAGAGTTGTTTTCTGGTAAGAAGAGTCACTATTGTGCTCCCATGGTCATACACAGGGCAAATAGCACTGGCGTCTGTTCCCAGCAAGTTCAGTGTATGGGACGGAAGAGGATATACTGTTCTTGTCAGTTTCCTAAGTAGAGTTGAACTAGATATGGCCGGTGTGTGTAGGAAGCACAGTTCTTTTGTTCTGAGCAAGCTCACTGTTCGGACCCCATAGGAAACACTGTAGAGTAGAAGAGTGCTCTTTTCTCAAAAGCAGAGTGTGTTTATTGTAAGGCGAGCTGGCGTTTGTTTTGCAGTCCTAAATGGAGTTGAATCACATGCAGTTTCTGATCCTACGAGCAAGAGTTTTTTTCTGGTAAGAAGATTCACTATTGAGCTCCCATTGTCATACACAGGGCAAATAGCGCTGGCGTCTGTTCCCACCAAGTACAGTGTATTGGACTGAAGAGGAGCTACTGTTCTTGTCAGTTTCCTAAGCAGAGTTGAACTAGATATGGCCCATGTGTGTAGGAAGCACAGTTCTTTTGTTCTGAGCAAGCTCACTATTCTGGTCCTATAGGAAATACAGTAGAGTAGAAGAGTGCTCTTTTCTCAAAAGCAGAGAGTGTTTCTTGTAAGGCGAGCTACCGTTTGTTTCCCGTCCTAAAAGGAGTTGAATCACATGCAGTTTCTGGTCCTATGAGCAAGAGTTGTTTTCTGGTAAGAAGAGTCACTATTTCGCTCCCATTGCCATATACAGTGCAAAGAGGACAGGCGTCTGTTCTCATCAAGTACAGTGTATTGGACTGAAGAAAAGCTACTGTTCTTGTCAGTTTCCTAAGCAGAGTTGAACTAGATATGGCCCGTGTGTGTAGGAAGCAGAGTTCTTTTGTACTGTAAGCTCACTGATCGAACCCATAGGAAACACATTAGTGTAGAAGAGTGCCCTTTCCTCAAAAGCAGAGTGTTTTTCTTGTAAGGCAAGGTAGCGTTTGTTGCACAGTCCTAAATGGAGTTGAATCACATGCAGTTTCTGGTCCTACGTTCAAGAGTTTTTTTTTTTCTGGTAAGAAGAGTCACTATTGAACTCCCATTGTCATACACAGGGCAAATAGCACTGGCGTCTGTTCCCAGCAAGTACAGTGTATTGGACTGAAGAGTAGCTACTGTTCTTGTCAGTTTCCTAAGCAGAGTTGAACTAGATATAGCCATTGTAGGAAGCACAGTTCTTTTGTTCTGAGCAAGCTCACTGTTTGGACCTCAAAGGAAACACAGTAGAGTAGAAGAGTGATCTATTCTCAAAAGCAGAGTGTGTTTCTTGTAAGGCGAGCTAGCGTTTGTTTCGCAGTCCTAAATGGAGTTGAATCACATGTAGATTTTGATCCTAAGAGCAAGAGTTGTTTTCTGGTAAGTAAAGTCACTATTGTGCTCCCATTGCCACACACAGTGCAAAGAGTACTCGCGTCTGTTCCCATCAAGTACAGTGTATTGGACTGAAGAGGAGTTGCTGTTCTTGTCAGTTTCCTAAGCAGAGTTGAACTAGATAGGGTCCCTGTGTGTAGGAAGCACAGTTCTTTTGTTCTGAGCAAGCTGACTGTTCGGACCCCATAGGAAACACAGTAGAGTAGAAGAGTGCTCTTTTCTCAAAAGCAGAGTGTGTTTCTTGTAAGGCAAGTTAGTGTTTTTTTCCCAGTCTGAAATGGAGTTGAATCCCATGCAGTTTCTGGTCCTACGAACAAGAGATGTTTTCTGGTAAGAAGAGTCACTATTGTGCTCCCATTGCCACACACAGTGCAAAGAGTACTCGCGTCTGTTCCCATCAAGTACAGTGTATTGGACTGAAGAGGAGTTGCTGTTCTTGTCAGTTTCCTAAGCAGAGTTGAACTAGATAGGGTCCCTGTGTGTAGGAAGCACAGTTCTTTTGTTCTGAGCAAGCTGACTGTTCGGACCCCATAGGAAACACAGTAGAGTAGAAGAGTGCTCTTTTCTCAAAAGCAGAGTGTGTTTCTTGTAAGGCGAGCTAGTGTTTGTTTCCCAGTCTGAAATGGAGTTGTATCCCATGCAGTTTCTGGTCCTATGAGCAAGAGATGTTTTCTGGTAAGAAGAGTCACTATTGTGCTCCCATTGCCATATACAGTGCAAATAGCTCTCGCGTCTGTGCCCAGCAAGTACAGTGTATTGGACTGAAGAGGAGCTACTGTTCTTGTCAGTTTCCTAAGCAGAGTTAAACTAGATATGGCCCGTGTGTGTAGGAAGCACAGTTCTTTGGACTGAGCAAGCTCACTGTTCTGGCCCTATAGGAAACACAGTAGAGTAGAAGAGTGATCTTTTCTCAAAAGCAAAGTGTGTTTCTTCTAAGGCAAGCTAGTGTTTGTTTCCCAGTCCTAAATGGAGTTGAATCACATGCAGTGTCTGGTCCTACGAGCAAGAGTTGTTTTCTGGTAAGAAGAGTCACTATTGCGCTCCCATTGTCATACCCAGGGCAAATAGCACTGGCGTCTGTTCCCAGCATGTACAGTGTATTGGACTGAAGAAGATCTACTGTTCTTGTCAGTTTCCTAAGCAGAGTTGAACTAGATATAACCTGTGTGTATAGGAAGCACAGTTCTTTTGTTCTGAGCAAGCTAACTATTCTGGCCCTATAGGAAACACAGTAGAGTAGAAGACTGCTCTTTTCTCAAAAGCAGAGTGTTTTTCTTGAAAAGCGAGCTAGCTTTTGTTTCCCAGTCCTAAATGGAGTTGAATCACATACAGTTTCTGGTCCTACGAGCAAGAGTTGTTTTCTGGTAAGAAGTGTCACTATTGTGCTCCCATTGTCATACACAGGGCAAATAGCACTGACGTCTGTTCCCAGCAAGTACAGTGTATGGGACGGAAGAGGATCTACTGTTCTTGTCAGTTTCCTAAGCAGAATTGAACTTGATATGGCCGTGTGTGTAGGAAGCACAATTCTTTTGTTCTGAGCAAGCTCAGTGTTTTGGCCCTGTAGGAAACACAGTAGAGTAGAAGAGTGCTCTTTTCTCAAAAGCAGAGTGTGTTTCTTGTAAGGCGAGCTAGCGTTTGTTTCCCAGTCCTAAATGGAGTTCAATCACATGCAGTTTTTGGTCCTAAGACCTAGAGTTGTTTTCTGGTAAGGAAAGTCACTATTGAGCTCCCATTGCCATACATAGTGCAAATAGCACTCGTGTCTGTTCCCAGCAAGTACACTGTATTGGACTGAAGATGACCTACTGTTCTTCTCAGTTTCCTAAGCAGAGTTGAACTAGATATGGCCCCTGTGCGTAGGAAGCACAGTTCTTTTTTTCTGAGCAAGCTCTCTATTCTGGCCCTATAGGAAACACAGTAGAGTAGAAGAGTGCTCTTTTCTCAAAAGCAGAGTGTGTTTCTTGTAAGGCGAGCTAGCGTTTGGTTCCCAGTCTTAAATAGAGTTGAATCACATGCAGTTTCTGGTCCTACGAGCTAGAGTTGTTTTCTGGTAAGGAAAGTCACTATTGCGCTCCCATTGACATACACAGTGCAAATAGCACTCGCGTCAGTTCCCAGCAAGTACAGTGTATTGGACTGAAGAGGAGCTACTGTTCTTGTCAGTTTCCTAAGTAGAGTTGAACCCTAGGTATGGCCCTTGTGTGTAGGAAGCACAGTTCTTTTGTTCTGAGCAAGCTCACTGTTCGGACTCCATAGGAAACACTGTAGAGTAGAAGAGTGCTCTTTTCTCAAAAGAAGAGAGTGTTTCTTGGAAGGCGAGCTAGCGTTTGTTTCCCGTCCTAAAAGGAGTTGAATCACATGCAGTTTCTGGTCCTACGAGCAAGAGTTGTTTTCTGGTAAGAAGAGTCACTATTTCGTTCCCATTGCCATATACAGTGCAAATAGCACTCGCGTCTGTTCCCAGCAATACAGTGTATGGGACTGAAGAGGATCTACTGTTCTTGTTAGTTTCCTAAGCAAAATTGAACTAGATATGGCCGTGTGTGTAGGAAGCACAGTTCTTTTGTTCTGAGTAAGCTCACTGTTCTGACCCTATAGGAAACACAGTAGAGTACAAGAGTGATGTTTTCTCAAAAGCAGAGTGTGTTTCTTGTAAGGGGAGCTAGCGTTTGTTTCCCAGTCCTAAATGGAGTTGAATCACATGCAGTTTTTGATCCTATGAGCAAGAGTTGTTTTCTGGTAAGGAAAATCACTATTGCGCTCCCATTGCCACACAGTGCAAAGAGGACTCGCGTCTGTTCCCATCAAGTACAGTGTATTGGACTGAAGAGGAGCTACTGTTCTTGTCAGTTTCCTAAGCAGAGTTGAACTAGATATGGCCCGTGTGTGTAGGAAGCACAGTTCTTTTGTACTGTAAGCTCACTGATCGAACCCATAGGAAACACATTAGAGTAGAAGAGTGCCCTTTTCTCAAAAGCAGAGTGTTTTTCTTGTAAGGCAAGCTAGCGTTTGTTTCGCAGTCCTAAATGGAGTTCAATCACATGCAGTTTCTGGACCTACGAGCAAGAGTTTTTTTTCTGGTAAGAAGAGTCACTAGTGAACTCTCATTGTCATATACAAGGCAAATAGCACTGGCGTCTGTTCCCAGCAAGTACAGTGTATTGGACTGAAGAGGAGCTACTGTTCTTGTCAGTTTCCTAAGCAGAGTTGAACTAGATATAGCCCGTGTGTGTAGGAAGCACAGTTCTTTTGTTCTGACAATCTTACTATTCTGGCCCTATAGGAAACACAGTAGAGTAGAAGAGTGCTCTTTTCTCATAAGCAGAGTGTGTTTTTTGTAAGGCGACCTGGCGTTTGTTTCGCAGTCCTAAATGGAGTTGAATCACATGCAGTTTCTGGTCCTACGAGCAAGAGTTTTTGTCTGGTAAGAAGAGTCACTATTGAGCTCCCATTGTCATACACAGGGCAAATAGCACTGGCGTCTGTTCCCATCAAGTACAGTGTATTGGACTGAAGAGGATCTACTGTTCTTGTCAGTTTCCTAATCAGAATTGTACTGGATATGTCTCGTGTGTAGGAAGCACAGTTCTTTTGTTCTGAGCAAGCTCACTGTTTGGACCCCAAATGAAACACAGTAGAGTAGAAGAGTGCTCTTTTCTCAAAAGCAGAGTGTGTTTCTTGTAAGGCTAGCTAGCGTTTGTTTCCCAGTCCTAAATTGAGTTGAATCACATGCAGTTTCTGGTCCTACGAGCAAGAGTTGTTTTCTGGTAAGAAGAGTCACTATTGCGCTCCCATTGACATACACAGGGCAAAAAGCACTGGCGTCTGTTCCCAGCATGTACAGTGTATTGGACTGAAGAGGATCTACTGTTCTTGTCAGTTTCCTAAGCAGAGTTGTACTAGATATAGTCGGTGTGTGTAGGAAGCACAGTTCTTTTGTTCTGAGCAAGCTCCCTATTCTGGCCCTACAAAAAACACATTAGACTAGAAGAGTGCTCTTTTCTCAAAAGCAGAGTGTGTTTATTGTAAGGCGAGCTAGCGTTTGTTTCCCAGTTATAAATGGAGTTGAATCACATGCAGTGTCTGGTCCTACGAGCAAGAGTTGTTTTCTGGTAAGAAGAGTCACTATTGCGCTCCTATTATCATACACAGGGCAAATAGAACTGGCGTCTGTTCCCAGCATGTACAGTGTATTGGACTGAAGAGGAGCTACTGTTCTTGTCAGTTTCCTAAGCAGAGTTGAACTAGATATGTCCCGAGTGTGTAGGAAGCACAGTTCTTTTCTACTGTAAACTCACTGATCAAACCCATAGGAAACACAGTAGAGTAGAAGAGTGCCCTTTTCTCATAAACAGAGTGTGTTTCTTGTAAGGCGAGCTAGCATTTGTTTCCCAGTCCTAAATGGAGTTGAATCACATGCAGTTTCTGGTCCTACGAGCAAGAGTTGTTTTCTATTAAGAAGAGTCACTATGGTGCTCCCATTGCCATACACAGGGCAAATTGCACTGGCGTCTGTTCCAGCATGTACAATTTTTTGGACTGAAAAGGAACTACTGTTCTTGTCAGTTTCCTAAGCAGAATTGAACTAGTTATGGCCATGTGTGTAGGAAGCACAGTTCTTTTGTTCTGAGCAAGCTCACTGTTCTGGCCCTATATAAAACACAGTAGAGTAGAAGAGTGCTCTTTTCTCAAAAGCAGAGTGTGTTTCATGTAAGGCGAGCTAGCGTTTGTTTCCCAGTCCTAAATGGAGTTGAATCACATGCAGTTTTTGATCCTATGAGCAAGAATTGTTTTCTGGTAAGGAAAGTCACTATTGCTCTCCCATTGCCATACACAGTGCAAATAGCACTCGCCTCTGTTCCCAGCAAGTACAGTGTATTGGACTGAAGAGGAGCTACTGTTCTAGTCAGTTTCGTAAGCAGAATTGACCTAGATATTGCCCGTGTTTAGGAAGCACAGTTCTTTTGTTCTGAGCAAGCTTACTGTTTTGGCCCTATAGGAAACACAGTAGAGTAGAAGAGTGCTCTTTTCTCAAAAGCAGAATGTGTTTCTTGTAAGGCGAGCTAGCGTTTGTTTCCCAGTCCTAAATGGAGTTGAATCCCATGCAGTTTTTGGTCCTATGAGCTAGAGTTGTTTTCTGGTAAGGAAAGTCACTATTGTGCTCCCATTGCCACACACAGTGCAAAGAAATCTAGCGTCTGTTCCCATCAAGTACAGTGTATTGGACTGAAGAGGAGCTACTGTTCTTGTCAGTTTCCCAAGCAGAGTTGAACTAGATATGGCCCCTGTGTGTAGGAAGCAAAGTTCTTTTGTTTTGAGCAAGCTGATTGTTCAGACGCCATAGGAAACAAAGTAGAGTAGAAGAGTGCTCTTTTCTCAAAGCAGAGTGTGTTTCTTGTAAGGCGAACTAGTGCTTGTTTCCCAGTCTGAAATGGACTTGAATCCCATGCAGTTTCTGGTCCTATGAGCAAGAGATGTTAACTTGTAAGAAGAGTCACTATTGCCCTCCCATTGCCATATACAGTGCAAATAGCACTCGCGTTGTACCCAGCAAGTACAGTGTATGGGACTGAAGATGAGCTACTGTTCTTCTCAGTTTCCTAAGCAGAGTAGAACTAGATATGGCCCCTGTATGTAGGAAGCACAGTTCTTTTGTTCTGAGCAATCTCACTATTCTGGCACTATAGGAAACACAGTAGAGTAGAAGAGAGCTCTTTTCTCAAGCAGAGTGTGTTTCTTGTAAGGCGAGCTAGCGTTTGGTTCCCAGTCCAAAATGGAGTTGAATCACATGCAGTTTTTGATCCTACGAGCTAGAGTTGTTTTTTGGTATGGAAAGTCACTATTGCGCTCCCATTGACATACACAGCGCAAATAGCACTTGCGTCTGTTCCCAGCAAGTACAGTGTATTGGACTGAGGAGGAGCTACTGTTCTTGTCAGTTTCCTAAGTAGAGTTGAACTAGATATGGCCCGTGTGTGTAGGAAGCAAAGTGTTTTTGTTCTGAGCAAGCTTACTGTTCGGACCCCATAGGAAACACTGTAGAGTAGAAGAGTGCTCTTTTCTCAAAAGCAGAGTGTGTTTCTTGTAAGGCGAGCTGGAATTTGTTTCGCAGTCCTAAATGGAGTTGAATCACATGCAGTTTCTGGTACTACGAGCAAGAGTTTTTTTCCGGTAAGAAGAGTCACTATTGAGCTCCCATTGTCATACACATGGCAAATAGAACTGGCGTCTGTTCCCATCAAGTACAGTGTATTGGACTGAAGAGGAGCTACTGTTCTTGTCAGTTTCCTAAGCAGAGTTGAACTAGATATAGCCCGTGTTTGTAGGAAGCACAGTTCTTTTGTTCTGAGCAAGCTCACTATTCTGTTCCTATAGGAAATACAGTAGAGTAGAAGAGTGCTCTTTCTCAAAAGCAGAGAGTGTTTCTTGTAAGGTGAGCTAGCGTTTGTTTCCCGTCCTAAAAGGAGTTGAATCACATGCAGTTTCTGGTCCTATGAGCAAGAGTTGTTTTCTGGTAAGAAGAATCACTATTTCGCTCCCATTGCCATATACTGTGCAAATAGCACTCGCGTCTGTTCCCTGCAAGTACAGTGTATGGGACTGAAGAGGATCTACTGTTCTTGTTAGTTTCCTAAGCAAAATTGTACTACATATGGCCGTGTGTGTAGGAAGCACAGTTCTTTTGTTCTGAGTAAGCTCACTGTTCTGGCCCTATAGGAAACACAGTAGAGTAGAAGAGTGATCTTTTCTCAAAAGCAGAGTGTGTTTCTTGTAAGGGGAGCTAGCATTTGTTTCCCAGTCCTAAATGGAGTTGAATCACATGCAGTTTTTGATCCTACGAGCAAGAGTTGTTTTCTGGTAAGGAAAATCACTATTGTGCTCCCATTGCCACACACAGTGCAAAGAGGACTCGCGTCTGTTCCCATCAAGTACAGTGTATTGGACTGAAGAGGAGCTACTGTTCTTGTCAGTTTCCTAAGCATAGTTGAACTAGATATGGCCCGTGTGTGTAGGAAGCACAGTTCTTTTGTACTGTAAGCTCACTGATCGAACCCATAGGAAACACATTAGAGTAGAAGAGTGCTCTTTTCTCAAAAGCAGAGTGTTTTTCTTGAAAGGCAAGGTAACGTTTGTTTCGCAGTCCTAAATGGAGTTGAATCACATGCAGTTTCTGGTCCTACGAGCAAGAGATGTTTTCTGGTAAGAAGAGTCACTATTGCGCTCCCATTGCCATGTACAGTGGAAATAGCTCTCGGGTCTGTGCCCATCAAGTACAGTGTATTGGACTGAAGAGGAGCTACTGTTCTTGTCAGTTTCCTAAGCAGAGTTGAACTAGATATAGCCCGTGTGTGTAGGAAGCACAGTTCTTTTGTTCTGACAAGCTCACTATTCTGGCCCTATAGGAAACACAGTAGAGTAGAAGAGTGCTCTTTCTCATAAGCAGAGTGTGTTTCCTGTAAGGCGAGCTGGCATTTGTTTCGCAGTCCTAAATGGAGTTGAATCACATGCAGTTTCTGGTCCTAGGAGCAAGAGTTTTTTTCTAGTAAGAACAGTCACTAGAGCTGACATTGTCATACACAGGGCAAAAAGCACTGGCGTCTGTTCCCATCAAGTACATTGTATTGGACTGAAGAGGAGCTACTGTTCTTGTCAGTTTCCTAAGCAGAGTTGAACTAGATATAGCCCGTGGGTGTAGGAAGCACAGTTCTTTTGTTCTGTGCAAGCTCACTATTCTGGTCCTATAGGAAATACAGTAGAGTAGAAGAGTGCTCTCTTCTCAAAAGCAGAGAGTGTTTCTTGTAAGGCGAGCTAGCGTTTGTTTCCCGTCCTAAAAGGAGTTGAATCACATGCAGTTTCTGGTCCTATGAGCAAGAGTTGTTTTTGGTAAGAAGAGTCACTATTTCGCTCCCATTGCCATATACAGTGCAAATAGCACTCGCGTCTGTTCCCAGCAAGTACAGTGTATGGGACTGAAGAGGATCTACTGTTCTTGTTAGTTTCCTCAGCAAAATTGAACTAGATATGGCCGTGTGTGTAGGAAGCACAGTTCTTTTGTTCTGAGTATCTCACTGTTCTGCCCTATAGGAAACACAGTAAAGAAGAGTGATCTTTTCCCAAAAGCAGAGTGTGTTTCTTGTAAGGGGAGCTAGCATTTGTTTCCCAGTCCTAAATGGAGTTGAATCACATGCAGTTTTTGATCCTACGAGCAAGAGCTGTTTTCTGGTAAGGAAAATCACTATTGTGCTCCCATTGCCACACACAGTGCAAAGAGGACTCGCGTCTGTTCCCATCAAGTACAGTGTATTGGACTGAAGAGGAGCTACTGTTCTTGTCAGTTTCCTAAGCATAGTTGAACTAGATATGGCCCGTGTGTGTAGGATGCACAGTTCTTTTGTACTGTAAGCTCACTGATCGAACCCATAGGAAACACATTAGAGTAGAAGAGTGCTCTTTTCTCAAAAGCAGAGTGTTTTTCTTGAAAGGCAAGGTAACGTTTGTTTCGCAGTCCTAAATGGAGTTGAATCACATGCAGTTTCTGGTCCTACGAGCAAGAGATGTTTTCTGGTAAGAAGAGTCACTATTGCGCTCCCATTGCCATGTACAGTGGAAATAGCTCTCGCGTCTGTGCCCATCAAGTACAGTGTATTGGACTGAAGAGGAGCTACTGTTCTTGTCAGTTTCCTAAGCAGAGTTGAACTAGATATAGCCCGTGTGTGTAGGAAGCACAGTTCTTTTGTTCTGACAAGCTCACTATTCTGGCCCTATAGGAAACACAGTAGAGTAGAAGAGTGCTCTTTTCTCATAAGCAGAGTGTGTTTCCTGTAAGGCAAGCTGGCGTTTGTTTCGCAGTCCTAAATGGAGTTGAATCACATGCAGTTTCTGGTCCTAGGAGCAAGAGTTTTTTTCTAGTAAGAAGAGTCACTATTGAGCTCCCATTGTCATACACAGGGCAAATAGCACTGGCGTCTGTTCCCATCAAGTACATTGTATTGGACTGAAGAGGAGCTACTGTTCTTGTCAGTTTCCTAAGCAGAGATGAACTAGATATAGCCCGTGGGTGTAGGAAGCACAGTTCTTTTGTTCTGTGCAAGCTCACTATTCTGGTCCTATAGGAAATACAGTAGAGTAGAAGAGTGCTCTCTTCTCAAAAGCAGAGAGTGTTTCTTGTAAGGCGAGCTAGCGTTTGTTTCCTGTCCTAAAAGGAGTTGAATCACATGCAGTTTCTGGTCCTATGAGCAAGAGTTGTTTTTGGTAAGAAGAGTCACTATTTCGCTCCCATTGCCATATACAGTGCAAATAGCACTCGCGTCTGTTCCCAGCAAGTACAGTGTATGGGACTGAAGAGGATCTACTGTTCTTGTTAGTTTCCTCAGCAAAATTGAACTAGATATGGCCGTGTGTGTAGGAAGCACAGTTCTTTTGTTCTGAGTATCTCACTGTTCTGGCCCTATAGGAAACACAGTAAAGAAGAGTGATCTTTTCCCAAAAGCAGAGTGTGTTTCTTGTAAGGGGAGCTAGCATTTGTTTCCCAGTCCTAAATGGAGTTGAATCACGTGCAGTTTTTGATCCTACGAGCAAGAGTTGTTTTCTGGTAAGGAAAATCACTATTGTGCTCCCATTGCCACACACAGTGCAAAGAGGACTCGCGTCTGTTCCCATCAAGTACAGTGTATTGGACTGAAGAGGAGCTACTGTTCTTGTCAGTTTCCTAAGCATAGTTGAACTAGATATGGCCCGTGTGTGTAGGAAGCACAGTTCTTTTGTAATGAAAGCTCACTGATCGAACCCATAGGAAACACATTAGAGTAGAAGAGTGCTCTTTTCTCAAAAGCAGAGTGTTTTTCTTGAAAGGCAAGGTAACGTTTGTTTCACAGTCCTAAATGGAGTTGAATCACATGCAGTTTCTGGTCCTACGAGCAAGAGATGTTTTCTGGTAAGAAGAGTCACTATTGCGCTCCCATTGCCATGTACAGTGGAAATAGCTCTCGCGTCTGTGCCCATCAAGTACAGTGTATTGGACTGAAGAGGAGCTACTGTTCTTGTCAGTTTCCTAAGCAGAGTTGAACTAGATATAGCCCGTGTGTGTAGGAAGCACAGTTCTTTTGTTCTGACAAGCTCACTATTCTGGCCCTATAGGAAACACAGTAGAGTAGAAGAGTGCTCTTTTCTCATAAGCAGAGTGTGTTTCCTGTAAGGCGAGCTGGCGTTTGTTTCGCAGTCCTAAATGGAGTTGAATCACATGCAGTTTCTGGTCCTAGGAGCAAGAGTTTTTTTCTAGTAAGAAGAGTCACTATTGAGCTCCCATTGTCATACAAAGGGGAAATAGCACTGGCGTCTGTTCCCATCAAGTACATTGTATTGGACTGAAGAGGAGCTACTGTTCTTGTCAGTTTCCTAAGCAGAGTTGAACTAGATATAGCCCGTGGGTGTAGGAAGCACAGTTCTTTTGTTCTGTGCAAGCTCACTATTCTGGTCCTATAGGAAATACAGTAGAGTAGAAGAGTGCTCTCTTCTCAAAAGCAGAGAGTGTTTCTTGTAAGGCGAGCTAGCGTTTGTTTCCCGTCCTAAAAGGAGTTGAATCACATGCAGTTTCTGGTCCTATGAGCAAGAGTTGTTTTTGGTAAGAAGAGCCACTATTTCGCTCCCATTGCCATATACAGTGCAAATAGCACTCGCGTCTGTTCCCAGCAAGTACAGTGTATGGGACTGAAGAGGATCTACTGTTCTTGTTAGTTTCCTCAGCAAAATTGAACTAGATATGGCCGTGTGTGTAGGAAGCACAGTTCTTTTGTTCTGAGTATCTCACTGTTCTGGCCCTAAGGAAACACAGTAAAGAAGAGTGATCTTTTCCCAAAAGCAGAGTGTGTTTCTTGTAAGGGGAGCTAGCATTTGTTTCCCAGTCCTAAATGGAGTTGAATCACGTGCAGTTTTTGATCCTACGAGCAAGAGTTGTTTTCTGGTAAGGAAAATCACTATTGTGCTCCCATTGCCACACACAGTGCAAAGAGGACTCGCGTCTGTTCCCATCAAGTACAGTGTATTGGACTGAAGAGGAGCTACTGTTCTTGTCAGTTTCCTAAGCAGAGTTGAACTAGATATGGCCCGTGTGTGTAGGAAGCACAGTTCTTTTGTACTGTAAGCTCACTGATCGAACCCATAGGAAACACATTAGAGTAGAAGAGTGCCCTTTTCTCAAAAGCAGAGTGTTTTTCTTGTAAGGCAAGCTAGCGTTTGTTGCGCAGTCTTAATGGAGTTGAATCACATGCAGTTTCTGGTCCTACGATCAAGAGTTTTTTTTTTCTGGTAAGAAGAATCACTATTGAAGTCCCATTGTCATACACAGGGCAAATAGCACTGGCGTCTGTTCCCATCAAGTACAGTTTATTTGACTGAAGAGGAGCTACTGTTCTTGTCAGTTTCCTAAGCAGAGTTGAACTAGATATAGCCCATGTGTGTAGGAAGCACAGTTTTTTATTCTGAGCAAGCTCACTGTTTGGACCCCAAAGGAAACACAGTAGAGTAGAAGAGTGCTCTTTTCTCAAAAGCAGAGTGTGTTTCTTGTAAGGCGAGCTAGCGTTTGTTTCCCAGTCCTAAATTGAGTTGAATCACATGCAGTTTCTGGTCCTATGAGCAAGAGTTGTTTTCTGGTAAGAAGAGTCACTATTGCGCTCCCATTGTCATACACAGGGCAAATAGCACTGGGGTCTGTTCCTAGCATGTACAGTGTATTGGACTGAAAAGGAGCTACTGTTCTTGTCAGTTTCCTAAGCAGAGTTGAACTAGGTATAGCCCGTGTGTGTAGGAAGCACAGTTCTTTTGTTCTGAGCAAGCTCACTATTCTGGCCCTATAGGAAACACAGTAGAGTAGAAGAGTGCTCTTTTCTCAAAAGCAGAGTGTTTTTCTTGTAAAGCGAGCTAGCGTTTGTTTCCCAGTCCTAAATGGAGTTGAATCACATGCAGTTTCTGGTCCTACGAGCAAGAGTTGTTTTCTGGTAAGAAGAGTCACTATTGTGTTCCCATTGACATACACAGGGCAAATAGCACTGGCGTCTGTTCCGAGCATGTACAGTGTATTGGACTGAAGAGGAGCTACTGTTCTTCTCAGTTTCCTAAGCAGAGTTGAACTAGATATAGTCGGTGTGTGTAGGAAGCACAGTTCTTTTGTTCTGAGCAAGCTCACTGTTTTGGCCCTGTAGGAAACACAGTAGAGTAGAAGAGTGCTCTTTTCTCAAAAGCAGAGTGTGTTTCTTGTAAGGCGAGCTAGCGTTTGTTTCCCAGTCCTAAATGGAGTTGAATCACATGCAGTTTTTGATCCTACGAGCAAGAGTTGTTTTCTGGTAAGGAAAGTCACTATTGCTCTCCCATTGCCATACATAGAGCAAATAGCACTCGCCTCTGTTCCCAGCAAGTTCAGTGTATTGGACTGAAGAGGAGCTACTGTTCATGTCAGTTTCGTAAGCAGAATTGACCTAGATATTGCCCGTGTGTGTAGGAAGCACAGTTCTTTTGTTCTGAGCATGCTCACTGTTTTGGCCCTATAGGAAACACAGTAGAGTAGAAGAGTGCTCTTTTCTCAAAATCAGAATGTGTTTCTTGTAAGGCGAGCTAGCGTTTGTTTCCCAGTCTGAAATGGAGTTGAATCCCATGCAGTTTTTGGTCCTACGAGCTAGAGTTGTTTTCTGGTAAGGAAAGTCACTATTGTGCTCCCATTGCCACACACAGTGCAAAGAGGACTCGCGTCTGTTCCCATCAAGTACAGTGTATTGGACTGAAGAGGAGCTACTGTTCTTGTCAGTTTCCTACTAGAGTTGAACTAGATATGGCCTGTGTGTGTAGGAAGCAAAGTTTTTTTGTTCTGAGCAAGCTCACTGTTCGGACCCCATAGGAAACACTGTAGAGTAGAAGAGTGCTCTTTTCTCAAAAGCAGAGTGTGTTTCTTGTAAGGCGAGCTGGCATTTGTTGCGCAGTCCTAAATGGAGTTGAATCACATGCAGTTTCTGGTCCTACGATCAAGAGTTTTTTTTTTTTCGGGTAAGAAGAGTCACTATTGAACTCCCATTGTCATACACATGGCAAATAGCACTGGCGTCTGTTCCCAGCAAGTACAGTTTTTTTGGACTGAAGAGGAGCTACTGTTCTTGTCAGTTTCCTAAGCAGAGTTGAACTAGATATAGCCCGTGTGTGTAGGAAGCACAGTTCTTTTGTTCTGAGCAAGCTCACTATTCTGTTCCTAAAAGAAATACAGTAGAGTAGAAGAGTGCTCCTTTCTCAAAAGCAGAGAGTGTTTCTTGTAAGGCGAGCTAGCATTTGTTTCCCGTCCTAAAAGGAGTTGAGTCACATGCAGTTTCTGGTCCTACGAGAAGAGTTGTTTTTGGTAAGAAGAGTCACTATTTCGCTCCCATTGCCATATACAGTGCAAATAGCACTCGCGTCTGTTCCCAGCAAGTACAGTGTATGGGACTGAAGAGGATCTACTGTTCTTGTTAGTTTCCTAAGCAAAATTGAACTAGATATGGCCGTGTGTGTAGGAAGCACAGTTCTTTTGTTCTGAGTAAGCTCACTGTTCTGGCCCTATAGGAAACACAGTAGAGAAGAGTGATCTTTTCTCAAAAACAGAGTGTGTTTCTTGTAAGGGGAGCTAGCTTTTGTTTCCCAGTCCTAAATGGACTTGAATCACATGCAGTTTTTGATCCTACGAGCAAGAGTTGTTTTCTGGTAAGGAAAATCACTATTGCGCTCCCATTGCCACACACAGTGCAAAGAGGACTCGCGTCTGTTCCCATCAAGTACAGTGTATTGGACTGAAGAGGAGCTACTGTTCTTGTAGTTTCCTAAGCAGAGTTGAAATAGATGTGGCCCTTGTGTGTAGGAAGCACAGTTCTTTTGTACTGTAAGCTCCCTGATCGAACCCATAGGAAACACATTAGAGTAGAAGAGTGCCCTTTTCTCAAAAGCAGAGTGTTTTTCTTGTAAGGCAAGCTAGCGTTTGTTGCGCAGTCCTAAATGGAGTTGAATCACATGCAGTTTCTGGTCCTACGATCAAGAGTTTTTTTTCTGGTAAGAAGAGTCACTATTGAACTCCCATTGTCATACACAGGGCAAATAGCACTGGCGTCTGTTCCCATCAAGTACAGTGTATTTGACTGAAGAGGAGCTACTGTTCTTGTCAGTTTCCTAAGCAGAGTTGAACTAGATATAGCCCGTGTGTGTAGGAAGCACAGTTCTTTTGTTCTGAGCAAGCTCACTGTTTGGACCACAAATGAAACACAGTAGAGTAGAAGAGTGCTCTTTTCTCAAAAGCAGAGTGTGTTTCTTGTAAGGCGAGCTAGCGTTTGTTTCGCAGTCCTAAATGGAGTTGAATCACATGCAGTTTGTGCTCCTATGAGCAAGAGATGTTTTCTGGTAAGAAGAGTCACTATTGCGGTCCCATTGTCATACACATTGCAAACAGCACTAGCATCTGTCCCCTGCATGTACAGTGTATTGGACTGAAGAGGATCTACTGTTCTTGTCAGTTTCCTAAGCAGAATTGAACTGGATATGGCCCGTGTGTGTAGGAAGCACAGTTCTTTTGTTCTGAGCAAGCTCACTGTTCAGACCCCATAGGAATCACTGTAGAGTAGAAGAGTGCTCTTTTCTCAAAAGCAGAGTGTGTTTCTTGTAAGGCGAGCTAGCGTTTCTTTCGCAGTCATAAATGGAGTTGAATCACATGCAGTTTCTGGTCCTACGAGCAAGAGATATTTTCTGGTAAGAAGAGTCACTATTGCGCTCCCATTGACGAACACAGGGCAAATAGCACTGGCGTCTGTTCCCAGCATGTAGAGTGTTTTGGACTGAAGAGGATCTACTGTTCTTGTCAGTTTCCTAAGCAGAGTTGAACTAGATATAGTCGGTGTGTGTAGGAAGCACAGTTCATTTGTTCTGAGCAAGCTCACTATTCTGGCCTTACAAAAAACACATTAGACTAGAAGAGTGCTCTTTTCTCAAAAGCAGAGTGTGTTTATTGTAAGGCGAGCTAGCGTTTGTTTCCCAGTTATAAATGGAGTTGAATCACATGCAGTGTCTGGTCCTACGAGCAAGAGTTGTTTTCTGGTAAGTAGAGTCACTATTGCGCTCCCATTATCATACACAGGGCAAATAGCACTGGCGTCTGTTCCCAGCATGTACAGTGTATTGGACTGAAGAGGAGCTACTGTTCTTGTCAGCTTCCTAAGCAGAGTTGAACTAGATATAGCCCGTGTGTGTAGGAAGCACAGTTCTTTTGTTCTGAGCAAGCTCACTATTCTGACCTTATAGGAAACACAGTAGAGTAGAAGTGTGCTCTTTTCTCAAAAGAAGAGTGTTTTTCTTATAAAGCGAGCTAGCCTTTGTTTCCCAGTCCTAAATGGAGTTGAATCACATGCAGTTTCTGTTCCTAAGAGCAAGAGTTGTTTTCTGGTAAGAAGAGTCACTATTGTGCTCCCATTGTCATACACAGGGCAAATAGCACTGGCGTCTGTTCCCAGCAAGTACAGTGTATGGGACGGAAGAGGATCTACTGTTCTTGAATGTTTGCTAAGCAGAATTGAACTAGATATGGCCGTGTGTGTAGGAAGCACAGTTCTTTTGTTCTGAGCAAGCTCACTGTTTTGACACTTTAGGAAACAGAGTAGAGTAGAAGAGTGCTCTCTTCTCAAAATCAGAGTGTGTTTCTTGTAAGGCGAGCTAGTGTTTGTTTCCCAGTCCTAAATGGAGTTGAATCACATGCAGTTTCTGGTCCTACGAGCAAGAGTTGTTTTCTGTTAAGAAGAATCTCTATTGCGCTCCCATTGTCATACACAGGGCAAATAGCACTGCCGTCTGTTCCCAGCATGTACAGTGTATTGGACTGAAGAGGATCTACTGTTCTTGTCAGTTTCCTAAGCAGAATTGAACTAGATATGGCTGTGTGTGTAGGAAGCACAGTTCTTTTGTTCTGAGCATGCTCACTCTTTTGGCCCTATAGGAAACACAGTAGAGTAGAAGAGTGCTCTTTTCTCAAAAGCAGAGTGTGTTTCTTGTAAGGCGAGCTAGCGTTTGTTTCCCAGTCCTAAATGGAGTTGAATCACATGCAGTTTTTGGTCCTACGAGCAAGAGTTGTTTTCTGGTAAGGAAAGTCACTATTGCGCTCCCATTGCCACACACAGTGCAAAGAGGACTCGCGTCTGTTCCCATCAAGTACAGTGTATTGGACTGAAGAGGAGCTACAGTTTTTGTCAGTTTCCTAAGCAGAGTTGAACTAGATATGGCCCGTGTGTGTAGGAAGCCCAGTTCTTTTGTACTGTAAGCTCACTGATCGAACCCATAGGAAACAGAGTAGAGTAGAAGAGTGCTCTTTTCTCAAAAGGAGAGTGTGTTTCTTGTAAGGCGAGCTAGCATTTGTTTCCCAGTCCTAAATGGAGTTGAATCACATGCAGTTTCTGGTCCTACGAGCAAGAGTTGTTTTCTGGTAAGAAGAGTCACTATTGCGCTCCCATTGTCATACACAGGGCAAATAGCTCTCGCGTCTGTTCCCAGCATGTACAGTGTATTGGACTGAAGAGGAGCTACTGTTCTTGTCAGTTTCCTAAGCAGAGTTGAACTAGATATGGCCCGTGTGTGTAGGAAGCCCAGTTCTTTTGTTCTGAGCAAGCTCACTATTCTGGCCCTATAGGAAACACAGTAGAGTAGAAATGTGCTCTTTTCTGAGAAGCAGAGGGTGTTTCTTGTAAGGCGAGCTAGCGTTTGTTTACCAGTCCTAAATGGAGTTTAATAACATGCAGTTTCTGGTCCTACGAGCAAGAGTTGTTTTCTGGTAAGAAGAGTCACTATTGCACTCCCATTGTCATACACCTGGCAAATAGCACTGGTGTCTGTTCCCAGCATGTACAGTGTATTAGACTGAAGAGGCGCTACTGTTCTTGTCAGTTTCCTAAGCAGAATTGACTAGATATAGCCGTGTGTGTAGGAAGCACAGTTCTTTTGTTCTGAGCAAGCTGACTGTTCGGACCCCATAGGAAACAGAGTAGAGTAGAAGAGTGCTCTTTTCTCAAAAGCAGAGTGTGTTTCTTGTAATGCGAACTAGTGCTTGTTTCCCAGTCTGAAATGGAGTTGAATCCCATGCAGTTTCTGGTCCTACGAGCAAGAGATGTTAACTGGTAAGAAGAGTCACTATTGCGCTCCCGTTGCCATATACAGTGCACATAGCTCTCGCGTCTGTTCCCAGCAAGTAAAGTGTATTGGAATGAAGAGGAGCTACTGTTCTTGTCAGTTTCCTAAGCGGAGTTAAACTAGATATGGCCCGTGTGTGTAGAAAGCACAGTTCTTTTGTTCTGAGCAAGCTCACTCTTTTGGCCATATAGGAAACAGAGTAGAGTAGAAGAGTGCTCTTTTCTCAAAAGCAGAGTGTGTTTCTTGTAAGGCGAGCTAGCGTTTGTTTCCCAGTCCTAAATTGAGTTGAATTACATGCAGTTTTTGGTCCTACGAGCTAGAGTTGTTTTCTGGTAAGGAAAGTCACTATTGCGCTCCCATTGCCACACACAGTGCAAAGAGGACTCGCGTCTGTTCCCATCAAGTACAGTGTATTGGACTGAAGAGGAGCTACTGTTCTTGTCAGTTTCCTAAGCAGAGTTGAACTAGATATGGCCCGTGTGTGTAGGAAGCCCAGTTATTTTGAACTGTGAGCTCACTGATCGAACACATAGGAAACAGAGTAGAGTAGAAGAGTGCTCTTTTCTCAAAAACAGAGTGTGTTTCTTGTAAGGCGAGTTAGTTTTAGTTTCCCAGTCCTAAATGGAGTTGAATCACATGCAGTTTCTGGTCCTACGAGCAAGAGTTGTTTTCTGGTAAGAAGAGTCACTGTTGCGCTCCCATTGTCATACACAGGGCAAATAGCACTGGCGTCTGTTCCCAGCATGTACAGTGTATTGGACTGAAGAGGATCTACTGTTCTTGTCAGTTTCCTAAACAGAATTGAACTAGGTATGGCATGTGTGTAGGAAGCACAGTTCTTTTGTTCTGAGCAAGCTCACTGTTTTGGCCCTATAGGAAACACAGTAGAGTAGAAGAGTGCTCTTTTCTCAAAAGCAGAGTGTGTTTCTTGTAAGGCGAGATAGCGTTTGTTTCCCAGTCCTAAATGGAGTTGAATCACATGCAGTTTTTGGTCCTACGAGCTAGAGTTGTTTTCTGGTAAGGAAAGTCACTATTGCGCTCCCATTGCCACACACAGTGCAAAGAGGACTCACGTCCGTTCCCATCAAGTACAGTGTATTGGACTGAAGAGGAGCTACTGTTCTTGTCAGTTTCCTAAGCAGAGTTGAACTAGATATGGCCCCTGTGTGTAGGAAGCACAGTTCTTTTGTTCTGAGCACGCTGACTGTTCGGACCCCATAGGAAACACAGTAGAGTAGAAGAGTGCTCTTTTCTCAAAAGCAGAGTGTGTTTCTTGTAAGGCGAACTAGTGCTTGTTTCCCAGTCTGAAATGGAGTTGAATCCCATGCAGTTTCTGGTCCTACGAGCAAGAGATGTTAACTGGTAGAAGAGTCACTATTGTGCTCCCAATGCCATATACAGTGCAAATAGCTCTCGCGTCTGTTCCCAGCAAGTACAGTGTATTGGACTGAAGTGGAGCTACTGTTCTTGTCAGTTTCCTCAGCAGAATTGAACTAGATATGGCCATGTGTGTAGGAAGCACAGTTCTTTTTTTCTGAGTAAGCTCACTGTTCTGACCCTATAGGAAATACCATAGAGTAGAAGAGTGATCTTTTCTCAAATGCAGAGTGTGTTTCTTGTAAGGGGAGCTAGCATTTGTTTACCAGTCCTAAATGGAGTTGAATCACATGCATTTTTTGATCCTACGTGCAAGCGTTGTTTTCTGGTAAGGAAAGACACTATTGCGCTCCCATTGCCACACACAGTGCAAAGAGGACTCGCGTATGTTCCCATCAAGTGCAGTGTATTGGACTGAAGAGGAGCTACTGTTCTTGTCAGTTTCCTAAGCAGATTTGAACTAGATATGGCCCGTGTGTGTAGGAAGGACAGTTCTTTTCTACTGTAAGCTCACTGATCGAACCCTTAGGAAACACAGTAGAGTAGAAGAGTGCCCTTTTCTCAAAAACAGAGTGTGTTTCTTGTAAGGCGAGCTAGCATTTGTTTCCCAGTCCTAAATGGAGTTGAATCACATCCAGTTTTTGGTCCTACGAGCAAGAGTTGTTTTCTATTAAAAAGAGTCACTATTGTGCTCCCATTGTCATACACAGGGCAAATTGCACTGGCGTCTGTTCCCAGCATGTACAGTTTATTGGACTGAAAAGGATCTACTTTTCTTGTCAGTTTTCTATGCAAAATTGAACTAGATATGGCCATGTGTGTAGGAAGCACAGTTCTTTTGTTCTGAGCAAGCTCACTGTTCTGGCCCCATAGAAAACACAGTAGAGTAGAAGAGTGCACTTTTCTGAGAAGCAGAGTGTGTTTCTTGTAAGGCGAACTAGTGCATGTTTCCCAGTCTGAAATGGAGCTGAATCCCATGCAGTTTCTTGTCCTACGAGCAAGGGACGTTAACGGGTAAGAAGAGTCACTATTGCCCTCCCATTGCCATATACAGTGTAAATAGCTCTCGGGTTGTTCCCAGCAAGTACAGTGTATTGGACTGAAGAGGAGCTACTGTTCTTGTCAGTTTCCTAAGCAGAATTGAACTAGATATGGCTGTGTGTGTAGGAAGCACAGTTCTTTTGTTCTGAGCAAGCTCACTGTTTTGGCCATACAGGAAACACAGTAGAGTAGAAGAATGCTCTTTTCTCAAAAGCAGAGTGAGTTTCTTGTAAGGCGAGCTAGCGTTTGTTTCCCAGTCCTAAATGGAGTTGAATCACATGCAGTTTTTGGTCCTACTAGCAAGAGTTGTTTTCTGGTAAGGAAAGTCACTATTGCGCTCCCATTGCCACACACAGTGCAAAGAGGACTCGCGTCTGTTCCCATCAAGTACAATGTATTGGACTGTAGAGGAGCTACTGTTCTTGTCAGTTTCCTAAGCAGAGTTGAACTAGATATGGCCCCTGTGTGTAGGAAGCAAAGTTTTTTTGTTGTGAGCAAGCTGACTGTTCGGACCCCATAGGAAACAGAGTAGAGTAGAAGAGTGCTCTTCTCAAAGCAGAGCGTGTTTCTTGTAAGGCGAACTAGTGCTTGTTTCCCAGTCTGAAATGGAGTTGAATCACATGCAGTTTTTGGTCCTAGGAGCAAGTGTTGTTTTCTGGTAAGAAGAGTGACTATTGCGCTCCCATTGTCATACACAGGGCAAATAGCACTGGCTTCTGTTCCCAGCATGTACAGTGTATTGGACTGAAGAGGATCTACTGTTCTTGTCAGTTTCCTAAGCAGAATTGAACTAGATATGGCCATGTCTGTAGGAAGCACAGTTCTTTTGATCTGAGCAAGCTCACCGTTCTGGCCCTATAGAAAACACAGTAGAGTAGAAGAGTGATCTTTTCTCAAAAGCAGAGTGTGTTTCTTGTAAGGCGAGTTAGTTTTAGTTTCCCAGTCCTAAATGGAGTTGAATCACATGCAGTTTCTGGTCCTACGAGCAAGAGTTGTTTTCTGGTAAGAAGAGTCACTGTTGCGCTCCCATTGTCATACACAGGGCAAATAGCACTGGCGTCTGTTCCCAGCATGTACAGTGTATTGGACTGAAGAGGATCTACTGTTCTTGTCAGTTTCCTAAACAGAATTGAACTAGGTATGGCCGTGTGTGTAGGAAGCACAGTTCTTTTGTTCTGAGCAAGCTCACTGTTTTGAACCTATAGGAAACACAGTAGAGTAGAAGAGTGCTCTTTTCTCAAAAGCAGAGTGTGTTTCTTGTAAGGCGAGATAGCGTTTGTTTCCCAGTCCTAAATGGAGTTGAATCACATGCAGTTTTTGGTCCTACGAGCTAGAGTTGTTTTCTGGTAAGGAAAGTCACTATTGCGCTCCCATTGCCACACACAGTGCAAAGAGGACTCACGTCCGTTCCCATCAAGTACAGTGTATTGGACTGAAGAGGAGCTACTGTTCTTGTCAGTTTCCTAAGCAGAGTTGAACTAGATATGGCCCCTGTGTGTAGGAAGCACAGTTCTTTTGTTCTGAGCACGCTGACTGTTCGGACCCCATAGGAAACACAGTAGAGTAGAAGAGTGCTCTTTTCTCAAAAGCAGAGTGTGTTTCTTGTAAGGCGAACTAGTGCTTGTTTCCCAGTCTGAAATGGAGTTGAATCCCATGCAGTTTCTGGTCCTACGAGCAAGAGATGTTAACTGGTAGAAGAGTCACTATTGCGCTCCCAATGCCATATACAGTGCAAATAGCTCTCGCGTCTGTTCCCAGCAAGTACAGTGTATTGGACTGAAGTGGAGCTACTGTTCTTGTCAGTTTCCTCAGCAGAATTGAACTAGATATGGCCATGTGTGTAGGAAGCACAGTTCTTTTTTTCTGAGTAAGCTCACTGTTCTGACCCTATAGGAAATACCATAGAGTAGAAGAGTGATCTTTTCTCAAAAGCAGAGTGTGTTTCTTGTAAGGGGAGCTAGCATTTGTTTACCAGTCCTAAATGGAGTTGAATCACTTGCATTTTTTGATCCTATGCGCAAGCGTTGTTTTCTGGTAAGGAAAGACACTATTGCGCTCCCATTGCCACACACAGTGCAAAGAGGACTCGCGTCTGTTCCCATCAAGTACAGTGTATTGGACTGAAGAGGAGCTACTGTTCTTGTCAGTTTCCTAAGCGGAGTTAAACTAGATATGGCCCGTGTGTTTAGGAAGCACATTTCTTTTGTTCTGAGCAAGCTCACTATTCTGGCCCTATAGGAAACACAGTAGAGTAGAAGAGTGCACTTTTCTGAGAAGCAGAGTGTGTTTCTTGTAAGGCGAGCTAGCATTTGTTTCCCAGTCCTAAATGGAGTTGAATCACATGCAGTTTCTGGTCCTACGAGCAAGAGTTGTTTTCTGGTAAGAAGAGTCACTATTGTACTCCCATTGTCATACACAGGGCAAATAGCACTGGCGTCTGTTCCCAGCATGTACAGTGTATTGGACTGAAGAGGAGCTACTGTTCTTGTCAGTTTCCTAAGCAGAATTGAACTAGATATGGCCGTGTGTGTAGGAAGCACAGTTCTTTTGTTCTGAGCAAGCTCACTCTTTTGGCCCTATAGGAAACACAGTAGAGTAGAAGAGTGCTCTTTTCTCAAAAGCAGAGTGTGCTTCTTGTAAGGCGAGCTAGCGTTTGTTTCCCAGTCCTAAATTGAGTTGAATCACATGCAGTTTTTGGTCCTACGAGCTAGAGTTGTTTTCTGGTAAGGAAAGTCACTATTGCGCTCCCATTGCCACACACAGTGCAAAGAGGACTCGCGTCTGTTCCCATCAAGTACAGTGTATTGGACTGAAGAGGAGCTACTGTTCTTGTCAGTTTCCTAAGCAGAGTTGAACTAGATATGGCCCGTGTTTGTAGGAAGCCCAGTTCTTTTGTACTGTAAGCTCACTGATCGAACCCATAGGAAACAGAGTAGAGTAGAAGAGTGCTCTTTTCTCAAAAGCAGAGTGTGTTTCTTGTAAGGCGAGCTAGCATTTGTTTCCCAGTCCTAAATGGAGTTGAATCACATGCAGTTTCTGGTTCTACGAGCAAGAGTTGTTTTCTGGTAAGAAGAGTAACTATTGCGCTCCCATTGTCATACACAGGGCAAATAGCACTGGCGTCTGTTCCCAGGATGTACAGTGTATTGGACTGAAGAGGATCTACTGTTCTTGTCAGTTTCCTAAGCAGAATTGAACTAGATATGGCTGTGTGTGTAGGCAGCACAGTTCTTTTGTTCTGAGCAAGCTCACTGTTTTGGCCATACAGGAAACACAGTAGAGTAGAAGAATGCTCTTTTCTCAAAAGCAGAGTGAATTTCTTGTAAGGCGAGCTAGCGTTTGTTTCCCAGTCCTAAATGGAGTTGAATCACATGCAGTTTTTGGTCCTACTAGCAAGAGTTGTTTTCTGGTAAGGAAAGTCACTATTGCGCTCCCATTGCCACACACAGTGCAAAGAGGACTCGCGTCTGTTCCCATCAAGTACAATGTATTGGACTGTAGAGGAGCTACTGTTCTTGTCAGTTTCCTAAGAAGAGTTGAACTAGATATGGCCCCTGTGTGTAGGAAGCAAAGTCTTTTTGTTGTGAGCAAGCTGACTGTTCGGACCCCATAGGAAACAGAGTAGAGTAGAAGAGTGCTCTTTTCTCAAAGCAGAGCGTGTTTCTTGTGAGGCGAACTAGTGCTTGTTTCCCAGTCTGAAATGGAGTTGAATCACATGCAGTTTTTGGTCCTACGAGCAAGAGTTGTTTTCTGGTAAGAAGAGTGACTATTGCGCTCCCATTGTCATACACAGGGCAAATAGCACTGGCTTCTGTTCCCAGCATGTACAGTGTATTGGACTGAAGAGGATCTACTGTTCTTGTCAGTTTCCTAAGCAGAATTGAAATAGATATGGCCATGTCTGTAGGAAGCACAGTTCTTTTGATCTGAGCAAGCTCACCGTTCTGGCCCTATAGAAAACACAGTAGAGTAGAAGAGTGATCTTTTCTCAAAAGCAGAGTGTGTTTCTTGTAAGGCGAGCTAGCGTTTGTTTCCCAGTCCTAAATGGATTTGAATCACATGCAGTTTTTGATCCTATGATCAAGAGTTGTTTTCTGGTAAGGAAAGTCACTATAGCGCTCCCATTGCCATACACAGTGCAAATAGCACTCGCCTCTGTTCCCAGCAAGTTCAGTGTATTGGACTGAAGAGGAGCTACTGTTCTTGTCAGTTTCATAAGCAGAATTGACCTAGATATTGCCCGTGTGTGTGTGAAGCACAGTTCTTATTTCTGAGCAAGCTCACTGTTCTTGCCCTATAGGAAACACAATAGAGTAGAAGAGTGCTCTTTTCTCAAAAGCAGAGTGTGTTTTTTGTAAGGTGAGCTATTGCTTGTTTCCCAGTATGAAATGGAGTTGAATCCCATGCAGTTTCTGGTCCTACAATCAAGAGTTGTTTTCTGGTAAGAAGAGTCACTATTGTGCTCCCATTGCCATATACAGTGCAAATAGCACTCGCGTCTGTTCCCAGCAAGTACAGTGTATTGGACTGAAGAGGAGCTACTGTTCTTGTCAGTTTCCTATGCAGAGTTGAACTAGATATGGCCCGTGTGTGTAGGAAGCACAGTTCTTTTGTTCTGAGCAAGCTACCTGTTCGGACCCTATAGGAATCACTGTAGAGTAGGAGAGTGCTCTTTTCTCAAAAGCCGAGTGTGTTTCTAGTAAGGCGAGCTAGCGTTTGTTTCGCAGTCCTAAATGGAGTTGAATCCCATGCCGTTTCTGGTCCTATGACCAAGAGTTGTTTTTTGGTAAGAAGAGTCACTATTGCGCTACCATTGTCATACACAGGGCAAATAGCACTGGCGTCTGTTCCCACCATGTACAGTGTATTGGCCTGAAGAGGATCTACTGTTCTTGTCAGTTTCCTAAGCAGAGTTCAACTAGATATAGTCGGTGTGTGTAGGAAGCACAGTTCTTTTGTTCTGAGCAAGCTCACAATTCTGGCCCTACAAAAAACACATTAGAGTAGAAGAGTGCTGTTTTCTCAAAAGCAGAGTGTGTTTATTGTAAGGCGAGCTAGCGTTTGTTTCCCAGTTCTAAATGCAGTTGAATCACATGCAGTTTCTGGTCCTATGAGCAAGAGTTGTTTTCTATTAAGAAGAGTCACTATTGTGCTCCCATTATCATACACAGGGCAAATAGCACTGGCGTCTGTTCCCAGCATGTACAGTGTATTGGACTGAAGAGGAGCTACTGTTCTTGTCAGTTTCCTAAGCAGAGTTGAACTAGATATAGCCCGTGTGTGTACGAAGAACAGTTCTTTTCTCTGAGTAAGCTCACTGTTCTGTCCCTATAGGAAACACCGTAGAGTAGTAGAGTGATATTTTCTCAAAAGCAGAGTGTTCCTTGTAAGGGGAGCTAGCATTTGTTTCCGAGTCCTAAATGGAGTTGAATCACATGCAGTTTTTGATCCTACGAGAAAGAGTTGTTTTCTGGTAAGGAAAGTCACTATTGCGCTCCCATTGCCACACACAGTGCAAAGAGGACTCGCGTCTGTTCCCATCAAGTACAGTGTATTGGACTGAAGAGGAGCTACTGTTCTTGTCAGTTTCGTATGCAGAATTGACCTAGATATTGCCGGTGTGTTTAGGAAGCACAGTTCTTTTGTTCTGAACAAGCTCACTATTCTGGCCCTATAGGAAACACAGTAGAGTAGAAGAGTGCTCTTTTCTCAAAAGCAGAGTATGTTTCTTGTAAGGCGAGCTAGCATTTGTTTCGCAGTCGTAAATGGAGTTGAATCACATGCAGTTTCTGGTCCTACGAGCAAGAGTTGTTTTCTGGTAAGAAGAGTCACTATTGCGCTCCCATTGTCATACACATTACAAATAGCACTGGCGTCTGTTCCCAGCATGTACAGTGTATTGGACTGAAGAGGATATACTGTTCTTGTCAGTTTCCTAAGCAGAATTGAACTAGATATGGCCGTGTGTGTAGGAAGGACAGTTCTTTTGTTCTGAGCAAGCTCACTGTTCTGGCCCTATAGGAAACACAGTAGAGTAGAAGAGAGATATTTTTTCAAAAGCAGAGTGTTTTTCTTGTAAGGCGACCTAGTGTTTGTTTACCAGTCCTAAATGGAGTTGAATCACATGCAGTTTCTGGTCCTACGTGCAAGAGTTGTTTTCTGATAAGAAGAATCACTATTCCACTCCCATTGACATACACATTACAAATATGCTGGCTTCTGTTCCCAGCATGTACAGTGTATCGGACTGAAGAGTATCTACAGTTCTTGTCAGTTTCCTAAGCAGAATTGAACTAGATATGGCCGTGTGTGTAGGAAGCACAGTTATTTTGTTCTGAGCAAGCTCACTGTTCTGGCCCTATAGGAAACACAGTAGAGTAGAAGAGTAATCTTTTCTCAAAAGCAGAGTGTGTTTCTTGTAAGGCGAGATAGTGTTTGTTTCCCAGTCCTAAAAAGAGGTGAATCACATGCCGTTTTTGGTCCTACGAGCAAGAGTTGTTTTCTGGTAAGGAAAGTCACTATTGTGCTCCCATTGCCATATACAGTGCAAATAGCACTCACGTCTGTTCCCATTAAGTACAGTGTATTGGACTGAATTGGAGCTACTGTTCTTGTCAGTTTCCTAAATAGAGTTGAACAGATATGGCCCGTGTGTGTAGGAAGCACAGTTCTTTTGTTCTGAGCAAGCTCACTGTTCAGACCACATAGGAAACACTGTAGAGTAGAAGAGTGCTCTTTTCTCAAAAGCAGAGTGTGTTTCTTGTAAGGCGAGCTAGCGTTTGTTTTGCAGTCCTAAATGGATTGAATCACATGCAGTTTCTGGTCCTAGGAGCAAGAGTTGTTTTCTGGTAAGAAGAGTCACTATTGAGCTCCCATTGTCATACACAGGGCAAATAGCACTGGTGTCTGTTCCCAGCAAATACAGTGTATTGGACTGAAGAGGAGCTATTGTTCTTGTCAGTTTCCTAAGCAGAGTTGAACTAGATATAGCCCGTGTGTGTAGGAAGCACAGTTCTTTTGTTCTGAGCAAGCTCACTGTTTTGGCCATATAGGAAACACAGTAGAGTATAAGAGTGCTCTTTTATCATAAGCAGAGTGTGTTTCTTATAAGGCGAGCTAGCGTTTGTTTCGCAGTACTAAATGGAGTTGAATCACATGCAGTTTTTGGTCCTACGAGCAAGCGTTGTTTTCTGGTAAGGAAAGTCACTATTGTGCTCCCATTGCCATACACAGTGCAAATAGCACTCGCGTCTGTTCCCATTACGTACAGTGTATTGGACTGAAGAGGAGCTACTGTTCTTGTCAGTTTCCTAGGTAGAGTTGAACTAGATATGGCCCGTGTGTGTAGGAAGCACAGTTCTTTGTTCTGAGCAAGCTCACTGTTCAGACCCCATAAGAAACACTGTAGAGTAGAAGAGTGCTCTTTTCTCAAAAGCAGAGTGTGTTTCTTGTAAGGCGAGCTAGCGTTTGTTTTGCAGTCCTAAATGGAGTTGAATCACACGGAGTTTCAGGTCCTATGAGTAAGAGATTTTTCTGGTAAGAAGAGACACTATTGAGCTCCCATTGTCATTCACAGGGCAAATAGCCCTGGCGTCTGTTCCCAGGAAGTACAGTGTATTGGACTGAAGTGGACCAACTGTTCTTGTCAGTTTCCTAAGCAGAGTTGAACTAGATATAGCCAGTGTGTGTAGGATGCAAAGTTCTTTTGTTCTGAGCAAGCTCACTATTCTGGCCCTATAGGAAACACAGTAGAGTAGAAGAGTGCTCTTTTCTCAAAAGCAGAGAGTGTTTCTTGTAAGGTGAGCTAGCGTTTTTTTCCCGTCCTAAATCTAGTTGAGTCACATGCAGTTTCTGGTCCTACGAACAAGAGTTGTTTTCTGGTAAGAAGAGTCACTATTGCGTTCCCTTTGTCATACACAGGGCAAATAGCACTCGCGTCTGTTCCCAGCATGTACAGTGTATTGGACTGAAGATGATCTACTGCTCTTGTCAGTTTCCTAAGCAGAGTTGAACTAGATATGGCCCGTTTGTGTAGGAAGCACAGTTCTTTTGTTCTGAGCAAGCTCACTGTTCAGGCCCTATAGAAAACAAAATAGAATAGAAGAGTGATCTTTTCTCAAAAGCAGAATGTGTTTCTTGTAAGGCGAGCTAGCATTTGTTTCCCAGTGCTAAATGGAGTTGAATCACATGCAGTTTTTGATCCTAGGAGCAAGAGTTGTTTTCTGGTAAGGTAAGTCACTATTGTGCTCCCATTGCCATACACAGTGCAAATAGCACTCACGTCTGTTCCCAGCAAGTACAGTGTATTGGACTGAAGAGGAGCTACTGTTCTTGTCAGTTTCGTAAGCAGAATTGACCTAGATATTGCCCGTGTGTGTAGGAAGCACAGTTCTTTTGTTCTGAGCAAGCTCACTATTCTGGCCCTATAGGAAACACAGTAGAGTAGAAGAGTGCTCTTTTCTCAAAAGCAGAGTGTGTTTCTTGTAAGGCGAGCTAGCATTTGTTTCGCAGTCCTAAATGGAGTTGAATCACATGCAGTTTCTGGTCCTACGAGCAAGAGTTGTTTTCTGGTAAGAAGAGTCAATATTGCGCTCCCATTGTCATACACATTACAAATAGCACTGGCGTCTGTTCCCAGCATGTACAGTGTATTGGACTGAAGAGGATATACTGTTCTTGTCAGTTTCCTAAGCAGAATTGAACTAGATATGGCCGTGTGTGTAGGAAGCACAGTTCTTTTGTTCTGAGCAAGCTCACTGTTCTGGCCCTATAGGAAACACAGTAGAGTAGAAGAGTAATCTTTTCTCAAAAGCAGAGTGTGTTTCTTGTAAGGCGAGATAGTGTTTGTTTCCCAGTCCTAAAAGGAGTTGAATCACATGCCGTTTTTGGTCCTACGAGCAAGAGTTGTTTTCTGGTAAGGAAAGTCACTATTGTGCTCCCATTGCCATACACAGTGCAAATAGCACTCACGTCTGTTCCCATTAAGTACAGTGTATTGGACTGAAGTGGAGCTACTGTTCTTGTCAGTTTCCTAAATAGAGTTGAACAGATATGGCCCGTGTGTGTAGGAAGCACAGTTCTTTTGTTCTGAGCAAGCTCACTGTTCAGACCACATAGGAAACACTGTAGAGTAGAAGAGTGCTCTTTTCTCAAAAGCAGAGTGTGTTTCTTGTAAGGCGAGCTAGCGTTTGTTTTGCAGTCCTAAATGGATTGAATCACATGCAATTTCTGGTCCTAGGAGCAAGAGTTGTTTTCTGGTAAGAAGAGTCACTATTGAGCTCCCATTGTCATACACAGGGCAAATAGCACTGGTGTCTGTTCCCAGCAAATACAGTGTATTGGACTGAAGAGGAGCTATTGTTCTTGTCAGTTTCCTAAGCAGAGTTGAACTAGATATAGCCCGTGTGTGTAGGAAGCACAGTTCTTTTGTTCTGAGCAAGCTCACTGTTTTGGCCATATAGGAAACACAGTAGAGTAGAAGAGTGCTCTTTTATCATAAGCAGAGTGTGTTTCTTATAATGCGAGCTAGCGTTTGTTTCGCAGTACTAAATGGAGTTGAATCACATGCAGTTTTTGGTCCTACGAGCAAGAGTTGTTTTCTGGTAAGGAAAGTCACTATTGTGCTCCCATTGCCATACACAGTGCAAATAGCACTCGCGTCTGTGCCCATTACGTACAGTGTTTTGGACTGAAGAGGAGCTACTGTTCTTGTCAGTTTCCTAGGTAGAGTTGAACTAGATATGGCCCGTGTGTGTAGGAAGCACAGTTCTTTTGTTCTGAGCAAGCTCACTGTTCAGACCCCATAAGAAACACTGTAGAGTAGAAGAGTGCTCTTTTCTCAAAAGCAGAGTGTGTTTCTTGTAAGGCGAGCTAGCGTTTGTTTTGCAGTCCTAAATGGAGTTGAATCACACGGAGTTTCAGGTCCTATGAGCAAGAGATTTTTCTGGTAAGAAGAGACACTATTGAGCTCCCATTGTCATTCACAGGGCAAATAGCACTGGCGTCTGTTCCCAGCAAGTACAGTGTATTGGACTGAAGTGGACCAACTGTTCTTGTCAGTTTTCTTAAGCAGAGTTGAACTAGATATAGCCAGTGTGTGTAGGATGCAAAGTTCTTTTGTTCTGAGCAAGCTCACTATTCTGGCCCTATAGGAAAAACAGTAGAGTAGAAGAGTGCTCTTTTCTCAAAAGCAGAGAGTGTTTCTTGTAAGGCGAGCTAGCGTTTTTTTCCCGTCCTAAATCTAGTTGAGTCACATGCAGTTTCTGGTCCTACGAACAAGAGTTGTTTTCTGGTAAGAAGAGTCACTATTGCGTTCCCTTTGTCATACACAGGGCAAATAGCCCTCGCGTCTGTTCCCAGCATGTACAGTGTATTGGACTGAAGATGATCTACTGCTCTTGTCAGTTTCCTAAGCAGAGTTGAACTAGATATGGCCCGTTTGTGTAGGAAGCACAGTTCTTTTGTTCTGAGCAAGCTCACTGTTCAGGCCCTATAGAAAACACAATAGAGTAGAAGAGTGATCTTTTCTCAAAAGCAGAGTGTGTTTCTTGTAAGGCGAGCTAGCATTTGTTTCTCAGTCCAAAATGGAGTTGAATCACATGCAGTTTCTGGTCCTACAAGCAAAAGATGTATTCTGGTAAGGAAAGTCACTATTGTGCTCCCTTTGCGATAAACAGTGCAAATAGCACTCACGTCTTTTCCCAGCAAGTACAGTGTATTGGACTGAAGAGGAGCTACTGTTCTTGTCAGTTTCCTAAGCAGAGTTGAACTAGATATGGCTTGTGTGTGTAGGAAGCAGAGTTCTTTTGTTCTGAGCAAGCTCACTGTACTGGCCCTATAGGAAACACAGAAGAGCAGAAGAGTGCTCTTTTCTCAGAAGCAGAGTGTGGTTCTTGTAAGGTGAGCTAGCGTTTGTTTCCCAGTCCTAAATGGAGTTGAATCACATGCAGTTTCTGGTCCTACGAGCAAGAGTTCTTTTCTAGTAAGAAGAGTCACTATTTTTCTACCATTGCCATACACATTGCAAATAGCACTCGCGTCTGTTCCCAGCAAGTACAGTGTATTGGACAGAAGAGGAGCTACTGTTCTTGTCAGTTTCCTAAGCAGAGTTGAACTAGATATGGCCCGTGTGTGAAGCACAGTTCTTTTGTTCTGAGCAAGCTAAATTTTCGGACGCCATAGTAAACACAGTAGAGTAGAAGAGTGCTCTTTTCTCAAAAGCAGAGTGTGTTTCTTTTAAGGAGAGCTAGTGTTTGTTTCCCAGTCAGAAACGGAGTTGAATCCCATGCAGTTTCTGGTCCTATGAGCAAGAGTTGTTTTCTGGTAAGAAGAGTCACTATTTCGCTTTCTTTGCCATACACAGTGCAAATAGCACTCGCGTCTACTCCCAGCAAGTACAGTGTATTGGACTGAAGAGGAGCTACTGTTCTTGTCAATTTCCTAAGCAGAGTTGAACTAGATATAGCCCGTGTGTGTAGGAAGCACAGTTCTTTTGTTTTGAGCAAGCTCACTGTTATGGCCATAAAGGAAACACAGTAAAGTAGAAGAGTGCTCTTTTCTCAAAAGCAGAGTGTGTTTCTTGTAAGGTGAGCTAGCGTTTGTTTCCCAGTCATAAATGTAGTTGAATTACATGCAGTTTCTTGTCCTATGAGCAAGAGTTGTTTTCTGGTAAGAAGAGTCACTATTGCGCTCCTATTGCCATACACAGTGCAAACAACACTTGCTACTGTTCTTTGCAGTACAGTGTATTGGACAGAAGAGGAGCTACTGTCCTTGTCAGTTTCCAAAGCAGAGTTGAACTAGATATGGCCCGTGTGTGTAGGAAGCACAGTTCTTTTGTTCTGAGCAAGCTCACTGTTCAGACCCCGTAGGAAACACTGTAGAGTTGAAGAGTGCTCTTTTCTCAAAAGCAGAGTGTGTTTCTTGTAAGGCGAGCTAGCGTTTGTTTTGCAGTCCTAAGTGGAGGTGAATCACATGCAGTTTCAGGTCCTACGAGCAAGAGATTTTTCTGGTAAGAAGAGTCACTATTGAGCTCCCATTGTCATACACAGGGCAAATAGCACTCGCGTTTGTTCCCAGCAAGTACAGTGTATTGGACTGAAGATGATCTACTGCTCTTGTCAGTTTCCTAAGCAGAGTTGAAATAGATATGGCCCGTGTGTGTAGGAAGCACAGTTCTTTTGTTCTGAGCAAGCTCACTGTTCTGGCACTATAGGAAACACAGTAGAGTAGAAGAGTGCTCTTTTCTCAAAAGCAGAGTGTGTTTCTTTTAAGGCGAGCTAGCATTTGTTTCTCAGTCCAAAATGGAGTTGAATCACATGCAGTTTCTGGTCCTACGAACAAGAGATGTATTCTGGTAAGGAAAGTCACTATTGTGCTCCCTTTGCGATAAACAGTGCAAATAGCACTCACGTCTGTTCCCAGCAAGTACAGTGTATTGGACTGAAGAGGAGCTGCTGTTCTTGTCAGTTTCCTAAGCAGAGTTGAACTAGATATGGCTCATGTGTGTAGGAAGCACAGTTCTTTTGTTCTGAGCAAGCTCACTCTTCTGGCCCTAAAGGAAACACTGTAGATTAGATGAGTGCTCTTTTCTCAAAAGCAGAGTGTGTTTCTTGTAAGGCGAGCTAGCGTTTGTTTCCCAGTCCTAAATGGAGTTGAATCACATGCAGTTTTTGGTCCTACGAGCAAGAGTTGTTTTCTGGTAAGGAAAGTCACTATTGGGCTTTCATTGTCATACACAGGGCAAATAGCACTAGCGTCTGTTCCTAGCATGTACAGGGTATTGGACTGAAGATGATCTACTGCTCTTGTCAGTTTCCTAAGCAGAGTTGAACTAGATATGGCCCGTATGTGTAGGAAGCACACTTCTTTTTTTCTGAGCAAGCTCACTGTTCTGGCACTATAGGAAACACAGTAGAGTAGAAGAGTGCTCTTTTCTCAAAAGCAGAGTGTGTTTCTTGTAAGGCGAGCTAGCATTTGTTTCCCAGTCCTAAATGGAGTTGAATCACATGCAGTTTCTGGTCCTACGAACAAGAGTTGTTTTCTGTTAAGAAGAGTCTCTATTGCACTCCCATTTTCATACACAGGGCAAATAGCACTTGCGTCTATTCCCAGCATGTACAGTGTATTGGACTGAAGAGGATCTACTGGTCTTGTCAGTTTCCTAAGCAGAATTGAACTAGATATGGCCCGTGTGTGTGAAGCACAGTTCTTTTGTTCTGAGCAAGCTCACTGTTCAGGCACTATAGAAAACACAACAGAGTAGAAGAGTGATCTTTTCTCAAAAGCAGAGTGTGTTTCTTGTAAGGCGTGCTAGCGTTTGTTTCCCAGTCCTAAATGGAGTTGAATCACATGCAGTTTTTGATCCTACGAGCAAGAGTTGTTTTCTGGTAAGGTAAGTCACTATTGTGCTCCCATTGCCATTAACAGTGCAAATAGCACTGGCGTCTGTTCCCAGCATGTACAGTGTATTGGACTGAAGAGGATATACTGTTCTTGTCAGTTTCCTAAGCAGAATTGAACTAGATATGGCCGTGTGTGTAGGAAGCACAGTTCTTTTGTTCTGAGCAAGCTCACTGTTCTGGCCCGATAGGAAACACAGTAGAGCAGAAGAGTGATCTTTTTTCAAAAGCAGAGTGTTTTTCTTGTAAGGCGACCTAGTGTTTGTTTCCCAGTCCTAAATGGAGTTGAATCACATGCAGTTTCTGGTCCTACGAGCAAGAGTTGTTTTCTGATAAGAAGAGTCACTATTCCACTCCCATTGACATACACATTACAAATATGCTGGCCTCTGTTCCCAGCATGTACAGTGTATTGGACTGAAGAGTATCTACTGTTCTAGTCAGTTTCCTAAGCAGAATTGAACTAGATATGGCCGTGTGTGTAGGAAGCACAGTTCTTTTGTTCTGAGCAAGCTCACTGTTCTGGCCCTATAGGAAACACAGTAGAGTAGAAGAGTGATCTTTTCTCAAAAGCAGAGTGTGTTTCTTGTAAGGCGAGCTAGTGTTTGTTTCCCAGTCCTAAAAGGAGTTGAATCACATGCCGTTTTTGGTCCTACGAGCAAGAGTTGTTTTCTGGTAAGGAAAGTCACTATTGTGCTCCCATTGCCATACACAGTGCAAATAGCACTCGCGTCTGTTCCCATTAAGTACAGTGTATTGGACTGAAGAGGAACTACTGTTCTTGTCAGTTTCCTAGGTAGAGTTGAACTAGATATGGCCCGTGTGTGTAGGAAGCACAGTTCTTTTGTTCTGAGCAAGCTCACTGTTCAGACCCCATAGGAAACACTGTAGAGTAGAAGAGTGCTCTTTTCTCAAAAGCAGAGTGTGTTTCTTGTAAGGCGAGCTAGTGTTTGTTTTGCAGTCCTAAATGGAGTTGAATCACATGCAGTATCAGGTCCTACGAGCAAGAGATTTTTCTGGTAAGAAGAGACACTCTTGAGCTCCCATTGTCATTCACAGGGCAAATAGCACTGGCGTCTGTTCCCAGTAAGTACAGTGTATTGGACTGAAGTGGACCAACTGTTCTTGTCAGTTTCCTAAGCAGAGTTGAACTAGATATAGCCCGTGTGTGTAGGAAGCACAGTTCTTTTGTTCTGAGCAAGCTCACTGTTTGGAACTTAAAGGAAACACAGAAGAGTAGAAGAGTGCTCTTTTATCATAAGCAGAGTGTGTTTCTTGTAAGGCGAGCTAGCGTTTGTTTCGCAGTCTTAAATGGAGTTGAATCACATGCAGTTTTTGGTGCTACGAGCAAGAGTTGTTTTCTGGTAAGGAAAGTCACTATTGTGCTCCCATTGCCATACACAGTGCAAATAGCACTCGCGTCTGTTCCCATTAAGTACAGTGTATTGGACTGAAGAGGAGCTACTGTTCTTGTCAGTTTCCTAGGTAGAGTTGAACTAGATATGGCCCGTGTGTGTAGGAAACACAGTTCTTTTGTTCTGAGCAAGCTCACTGTTCAGACCCCATAGGAAACACTGTAGAGTAGAAGAGTGCTCTTTTCTCAAAAGCAGAGTGTGTTTCTTGTAAGGCGAGCTAGCGTTTGTTTCCCAGTCCTAAAGGGAGTTGAATCACATGCAGTTTTTTGTCCTACGAGCAAGAGTTTTTTTCTGGTAAGAAGAGTCACTATTGTGCTCCCATTGCCATACACAGTGCAAATAGCACTCATGTCTGTTCGCAGCAAGTACAGTGTATTGGACTGAAGATGAGCTACTGTTCTTGTCAATTTCCTAAGCAGAATTGAACTAGATATGGCCCGTGTGTGTAGGAAGCACAGTTCTTTTGTTCTCAGCAAGCTCACTGTTCGGAACACATAGGAAACACTGTAGAGTAGAAGAGTGCTCTTTTCTCAAAAGCAGAGTGTGTTTCTTGTAAGGCTTGCTAGTGTTTGTTTCCCAGTCAGAAATGGAGTTGAATCCCATGCAGTTTCTGGTCCTATGAGCAAGAGTTGTTTTCTGGTAAGAAGAGTCACTATTGCGCTCCCATTGTCATACACAGGGCAAATAGCAGTCGCGTCTGTTCCCACGAAGTACAGTGTATTGGACTGAAGAGGATGTACTATTCTTGTCAGTTTTTTAAGCAGAATTGAACTAGATATGACCGTGTGTGTAGGAAGCACAGTTCTTTTGTTCTGAGCAAGCTCACTGTTCTGGCACTATAGGAAACACAGTAGAGTAGAAGAGTGCTCTTTTCTCAAAAGCAGAGTGTGTTTCTTGTAAGGCGAGCTAGCATTTGTTTCTCAGTCCAAAATGGAGTTGAATCACATGCAGTTTCTGGTCCTACGAGCAAAAGATGTATTCTGGTAAGGAAAGTCACTATTGTGCTCCCTTTGCGATAAACAGTGCAAATAGCACTCACGTCTGTAACCAGCAAGTACAGTGTATTGGACTGAAGAGGAGCTACTGTTCTTGTCAGTTTCCTAAGCAGAGTTGAACTAGATATGGCTCGTGTGTATAGGAAGAACAGTTCTTTGTTCTGAGCAATCTCACTCTTCTGGCCCTATAGGAAACACAGAAGAGTAGAAGAGTGCTCTTTTCTCAGAAGCAGAGTGTGGTTCCTGTAAGGTGAGCTAGCGTTTGTTTCCCAGTTATAAATTGAGTTGAATCACATGCAGTTTCTGGTCCTACGAGCAAGAGTTCTTTTCTAGTAAGAAGAGTCACTATTTTTCTACCATTGCCATACACAGTGCAAATAGCACTCGTGTCTGTTCCCAGCAAGTACAGTGTATTGGACAGAAGAGGAGCTACTGTTCTTGTCAGTTTCCTAAGCAGAGTTGAACTAGATATGGCCTGTGTGTGTGAAGCACAGTTCTTTTGTTCTGAGCAAGCTAAATTTTCGGACGCCATAGTAAACACAGTAGAGTAGAAGAGTGCTCTTTTCTCAAAAGCAGAGTGTGTTTCTTTTAAGGAGAGCTAGTGTTTGTTTCCCAGTCAGAAACGGAGTTGAATCCCATGCAGTTTCTGGTCCTACGAGCAAGAGATGTTTTCTGGTAAGAAGAGTCACTATTTCGCTTTCTTTGCCATACACAGTGCAAATAGCACTCTCGTCTACTCCCAACAAGTACAGTGTATTGGACTGAAGAGGAGCTACTGTTCTTGTCAGTTTCCTAAGCAGAGTTGAACTAGATATAGCCCGTGTGTGTAGGAAGCACATTTCTTTTGTTTTGAGCAAGCTCACTGTTCTGGCCATAAAGGAAACACCATAAAGTAGAAGAGTGCTCTTTTCTCAAAAGCAGAGTGTGTTTCTTGTAAGGTGAGCTAGCGTTTGTTTCCCAGTCATAAATGTAGTTGAATTACATGCAGTTTCTTGTCCGATGAGCAAGAGTTGTTTTCTGGTAAGAAGAGTTACTATTGCGCTCCTATTTCCATACACAGTGCAAACAACACTTGCTACTGTTCTTTGCAAGTACAGTGTATTGGACAGAAGAGGAGCTACTGTCCTTGTCAGTTTCCTAAGCAGCGTTGAACTAGATATGGCCCGTGAGTGTAGGAAGCACAGTTCTTTTGTTCTGAGCAAGCTCACTGTTCAGACCCCATAGGAAACACTGTAGAGTAGAAGAGTGCTCTTTTCTCAAAAGCAGAGTGTGTTTCTTGTAAGGCGAGCTAGCGTTTGTTTTGCAGTCCTAAATGGAGTTGAATCACAAGCAGTTTCAGGTCCTACGAGCAAGAGATTTTTCTGGTAAGAAGAGTCACTATTGTGCTACCATTGCCTTTTCAGTGCAAATAGCACTCGTGTCTGTTCCCAGCAAGTACAGTGTATTGGACAGAAGAGGATCTACTGTTCTTGTAGGTTTCCTAAGCAGAGTTGAACTAGATATGGCCTGTGTGTGTAGGAAGCACAGTTCTTTTGTTCTGAGCAAGCTCACTGTTCTGGCCCTATAGGAAACACAGTAGAGTAGAAGAGTGCTCTTTTCTCAAAAGCAGAGTGTGTTTCTTGTAAGGCGAGCTAGTGTTTGTTTCCCAGTCCATAATGGATTTGAATCACATGCAGTTTCTGGTCCTGCTAGCAAGAGTTGTTTTCTGGTAAGAAGAGTCACTATTGTGCTACCATTGCCATACACAGTGCAAATTGAACTCGCGTCTGTTCCCAGCAAGTACAGTGTATTGGAATTGTAAAGGAGCTACTGTTCTTGTCAGTTTTTTAAGCAGAGTTGAACTAGATATGGCCCTTGTGTGTAGAAAGCACAGTTCTTTTGTTCTGAGCAAGCTCACTGTTCGGACCCCATAGGAAACACAGTAGAATAGAAGAGTGCTCTTTTCTCAAAAGCAGAGTGTGTTTCTTGTAAGGCGAGCTAGCGTTTGTTTTGCAGTCCAAAATGGAGTTGAATCACATGCAGTTTCTGGTCCTACAAGCAAGGGATGTTTTCTGGTAAGGAAAGTCACTATTGTGCTCCCTTTGCCATAAACAGTGCAAATAGCACTCACGTCTGCTCCAGCAAGTACAGTGTATTGGACTGAAGAGGAGCTACTGTTCTTCTCAGTTTCCTAAGCAGAGTTGAACTAGATATGGACCCTGTGTGTAGGAAGCACAGTTCTTTTGTTCTGAGCAAGCTCACTGTTCAGACCCCATAGGAAACACCGGAGAGTAGAAGAGTGCTCTTTTGTCAAAAGCAGAGTGTGTTTCTTCTAAGGCGAGCTAGCATTTGTTTCCAAGTCCGAAATGGAGTTGAATCCCATGCAGTTTCTGGTCCTAAGAGCAAGAGTTGTTTTCTGGTAAGAAGATTCAGTATTGTGCTCCAATTGCCACATACACTGCAAATAGCACTCGCGTCTGTTCCCAGCAAGTACAGTGTATTGGACTGAAGAGGAGCTACTGTTCTTGTCAGTTTCCTAAGCAGAGTTGAACTAGATATGGCCCGTTTGTGTAGGAAGCACAGTTCTTTTGTTCTGAGAAAGGTCACTGTTCTGGCAATATAAGAAACACAGTAGAGTAGAAGAGTGATCTTTTCTCAAAACCAGAGTGTGTTTCTTGTAAGGCGAGATAGTGTTTGTTTCCCAGTCCAAAATGGAGTTGAATCACAAGCAGTTTTTGGTCCCATGAGCAAGAGTTGTTTTCTGGTAGGAAAGTCACTATTGTGCTCCCATTGCCATGCACAGTGCAAATAGCACTCGCGTCTGTTCCCATTAAGTACAGTGTATTGGACTGAAGAGGAGCTACTGTTCTTGTCAGTTTCCAGAGGAGTTGAACTAGATATGGCCCGTGTGTGTAGGAAGCAGAGTTCTTTTGTTCTGAGCAAGCTCACTGTTCGGACCCCATAGGAAACACTGTATTGTAGAAGAGTCCTCTTTTCTCAAAAGCAGAGTGTGTTTCTTGTAAGGATAGCTAGCGTTTGTTTCCCAGTCCTAAATGGAATTGAATCCCATGCAGTTTCTGGTCCTACGAGCAAGAGTTGTTTTCTGGTAAGAAGAGTCACTATTGGGCTCCCATTGCCATACACAGTGCAAATAGCCCTCACGTCTCGTCGCAGGAAGTACAGTGTATTGGACTGAAGATGAGCTACTGTTCTTGTCAGTTTGCTAAGCAGAATAGAACTGGATATGGCCCCTGTGTGTAGGAAGCAGAGTTCTTTTGTTCTGAGCAAGCTCACTTTTCGGACCCCATAGGAAACACCTTAGAGTAGAAGAGTGCTCTTTTCTCAAAAGCAGAGTGTGTTTCTTGTACGGCGAGCTAGCGTTTGTTTCCCAGTCCTAAATGGAGTTGAATCCCATGCAGTTTCTGGTCCTACGAGCAAGAGTTGTTTTCTGGTAAGAAGAGTCACTGTTGCGCTCCTATTGTCAAACACAGGGCAAATAGCACTGGCGTCTATTCCCAGCATGTACAGTGTATTGGAAAGAAGAGGATCTACTGTTCTTGTCAGTTTCCCGAGCAGAATTGAACTAGATAATGCCGTTTGTGTAGGAAGCACCGTTCTTTTTTTCTGAGCAAGCTCACTGTTCAGACCCCACAGAAAACACTGTAGAGTAGAAGAATGCTCTTTTCTCAAAAGCAGAGTGTGTTTCTTGTAAGGCGAGCTAGCGTTTGTTTCCAAGTCCGAAATGGAGTTGAATCCCATGCAGTTTCTGGTCCTAAAAGCAAGAGTTGTTTTCTGGTAAGAAGATTCAGTATTGTGCTCCAATTGCCACATACAATGCAAATAGCCCTCGCGTATGTTCCCAGCAAGTACAGTGTATTGGACTGAAGAGGAACTACTGTTCTTGTCAGTTTCCTAAGCAGAGTTGAACTAGATATTGCCCCTGTGTGTAGGAAGCACAGTTCTTTTGTTCTGAGAAAACTCACTGTTCTGGCAATATAGGAAACACAGTAGAGTAGAAGTGTTATCTTTTCTCAAAACCAGAGTGTGTTTCTTGTAAGGCGAGATAGTGTTTGTTTCCCAGTCCAAAATGGAGTTGAATCACAAGCAGTTTTTTGTCCTACGAGCAAGAGTTGTTTTCTGGTAAGAAGAGTCACTATTGTGCTCCCATTGCCATACACAGTGCAAAAAGCACTCACGTCTGTTCGCAGCAAGTACAGTGTATTGGACTGAAGATGAGCTACTGTTCTTGTCAATTTCCTAAGCAGAATTGAACTAGATATGGCCCGTGTGTGTAGGAAGCACAGTTCTTTTGTTCTCAGCAAGCTCACTGTTCGGAACACATAGGAAACACTGTAGAGTAGAAGAGTGCTCTTTTCTCAAAAGCAGAGTGTGTTTCTTGTAAGGCGAGGTAGTGTTTGTTTCCCAGTCAGAAATGGAGTTGAATCCCATGGAGTTTCTGGTCCTACGAGCAAGAGATGTTTTCTGCTAAGAACAGTCACTATTGCGCTCATATTGTCATACACAGGGCAAAGAGCACTCGCATCTGTTCCAAGCAAGTACTGTGTATTGGACTGAAGAGGATCTACTATTCTTGTCAGTTTTTTAAGCAGAAGTGAACTAGATATGACCGTGTGTGTAGGAAGCACAGTTCTTTTGTTCTGAGCAAGCTCACTGTTTTTGCCCTATAGGAAACACAATAGAGTAGAAGAGTGCTCTTTTCTCAAAAGTAGAGTGTGTTTCTCGTAAGGCGAGCTAGCGTTTGTTTCCCAGTCCTAAATGGAGTTGAATCACATGTAGCTTTGGGTCCTACGAGCAAGATTTGTTTTCTGGTAAGAAGAGTCACTATTGTGTTCCCATTGCCATACACAGTGCAAATAGCACTCATGTCTGTTCCCAGCAAGTACAGTGTATTGGACTGAAGATGAGCTACTCTTCTTGTCAGTTTCCTAAGCAGAGTTGAACTAGATATGGCCCCTGTGTGTAGGAAGCACAGTTCTTTTGTTCTGAGCAAGCTCACTGTTCAGACACCATAGGAAACACAGTAGAGTAGAAGAGTGCTCTTTTCTCAAAAGCAGAGTGTGTTTCTTGTAAGGCGAGCTAGTGTTTGTTTCCCAGTCCGAAATGGAGTTGAATCCCATGCAGTTTCTAGTCCTAAGAGCAAGAGGTGTATTCTGGTGAGAAGAGTCACTATTGTCCTCCCATTGCCATATAGAGGGCAAATAGCACTCGCGTCTGTTCCCAGCAAGTACAGTGTATTGGACTGAAGAGGAGCTACTGTTCTTGTCAGTTTCCTAAGCAGAGTTGAACTAGATATGGCCCGTGTGTGTAGGAAGCACAGTTCTTTTGTTCTGAGCAAGCTCACTTTTTGGACCCCAAAGGAAACACAGTAGAGTAGAAGAGTACTCTTTTCTCAAAAGCAGAGTGTGTTTCTTGTAAGGAGAGCTAACGTTTGTTTCGCAGTCCTAAATGGAGTTGAATCACATGCAGTTTCTGGTCCTACGAGCAAGAGTTGTTTTCTGGTAAGAAGAGTCACTTTTGGGATCCCATTGTCATACACAGGGCAAATAGCACTGGCGTCTATTCCCAGCATATACAGTGTATTGGACTGAAGAGGATCTACTGTTCTTGTCAGTTTCCTAAGCAGAATTGAACTAGATATGGCCGTGTGTGTAGGATGCACAGTTCTTTTGTTCTGAGCAAGCTTACTGTTTTGGCCCTATTGTAAACACATTAGAGTAGAAGAGTGTCCTTTTCACAAAAGCAGAGTATGTTTCTTATAAGGAGTGCTAGTGTTTGTTTTTCAGTCCTAAATGGAGTTGAATCACATGCAGTTTCTGGTCCTACGAGCAAGAGTTGTTTTCTGGTAAGAAGAGTCACTATTGTGCTCCCATTGTCATACACAGGGCAAATAGCACTGGCGTCTGTTCCGAGCATGTACAGTGTATTGGACTGAAGAGGATCTACTGTCCTTGTCAGTTTCCTAAGCAAAATTGATCTAGATATGGCCCGTGTGTGTAGGAAACACAGTTCTTTTGTTCTGAGCAAGCTCACTATTCTGGCCCTATAGGAAACACAGTAGAGTAGAAGAGTGCTCTTTTCTCAAAAGCAGAGTGTGTTTCTTGTAAGGCGAGCTAGCGTTTGTTTCCCAGTCCTAAATGGAGTTGAATCCCATGCAGTTTCTGGTCCTACGTGCAAGAGTTGTTTTCTGGTAAGAAGAGTCACTATTGGACTCCCATTGGCATATGCAGTGCAAATAGCACTCGCGTCTGTTCCCAGCAAGTACAGTGTATTGGACTGAATAGGAGCTACTGTTCTTGTCAATTTCCTGAGCAGAATTGAACTAGATATGGCCCGTGTGTGTAGGAAGCACAGTTCTTTTGTTCTCAGCAAGCTCACTGTTCGGATCCCATAGGAAACACTGTAGAGTAGAAGAGTGCTCTTTTCTCAAAAGCAGAGTGTGTTTCTTGTAAGTCGAGCTAGTGTTTGTTTCCCAGTCAGAAATGGAGTTGAATCCCATGCAGTTTCTGGTCCTACGAGCAAGACTTTTTTTTCTGGTAAGAAGAGTCACTATTGCGCTCCCATTGTCATACACAGGGCAAATAGCACTCGCGTCTGTTCCCAGCAAGTACAGTGTATTGGACTGAAGAGGATCTACTATTCTTGTCAGTTTTTTAAGCAGAATTGAACTAAATATGACCGTGTGTGTAGGAAGCACAGTTCTTTTGTTCTGAGCAAGCTCACTGTTTTTGCCCTATAGGAAACACAATAGAGTAGAAGAGTGCTCTTTTCTCAAAAGCAGAGTGTGTTTCTTGTAAGGCGAGATACAGTTTGTTTCCCAGTCCTAAATGGAGTTGAATCACATGCAGTTTCTGGTCCTACGAGCAAGAGTTGTTTTCTGGTAAAAAGAGTCACGGTTGTGCTCCCATTGTCAAACACAGGGCAAATAGCACTGGCGTCTATTCCCAGCATGTATAGTGTATTGGAATGAAGAGGATCTACTGTTCTTGTCAGTTTCCCGAGCAGAATTGAACTAGATAAGGCCGTTTGTGTAAGAAGCACAGTTCTTTTTTTCTGAGCAAGCTCACTGTTCAGACCCCAAAGGAAACACAGTAGAGTAGAAGAGTGCTCTTTTCTCAAAAGCAGAGTGTGTTTCTTGTAAGGCGAGCTAGCGTTTGTTTCCAAGTCCGAAAGGGAGTTGAATCCCATGCAGTTTCTGGTCCTAAGAGCAAGAGTTGTATTCTGGTAAGAAGATTCAGTATTGTGCTCCAATTGCCACATACACTGCAAATAGCATCGCGCCTGTCCCAGCAAGTACAATGTATTGAACTGAAGAGGAGCTACTGTTCTTGTCAGTTTCCTAAGCAGAGTTGAACTAGATATGGCCCATTTGTGTAGGAAGCACAGTTCTTTTGTTCTGAGAAAACTCACTCTTCTGGCAATATAGGAAACACAGTAGAGTAGAAGAGTTATTTTTTCTCCAAACCAGAGTGTGTTTCTTGTAAGGCGAGATAGTGTTTGTTTCCCAGTCAAAAATGGAGTTGAATCACAAGCAGTTTTTGGTCCTACAAGCAAGAGTTGTTTTCTGGTAAGAAGAGTCACTATTGCGCTCCCATTGCCATACACAGTGCAAATAGCACTCATGTCTGTTCGCAGCAAGTACAGTGTATTGGACTGAAGATGAGCTACTGTTCTTGTCAATTTCCTAAGCAGAATTGAACTAGATATGGCCCGTGTGTTTAGGAAGCACAGTTCTTTTGTTCTCAGAAAGCTCACTGTTCGGATCCCATAGGAAACACTGTGGAGTAGAAGAGTGCTCTTTTCTCAAAAGCAGAGTGTGTTTCTTGTAAGGCGAGCTAGTGTTTGTTTCCCAGTCAGAAATGGAGTTGAATCCCATGCAGTTTCTGGTCCTACGAGCAAGAGATGTTTTCTGGTAAGAAGAGTCACTATTGTGCTCCCATTGTCATACACAGGGCAAATAGCACTCGCGTCTGTTCCCAGCAAGTACAGTGTATTGGACTGAAGAGGATCTACTATTCTTGTCAGTTTTTTAAGCAGAATTGAACTAGATATGACCGTGTGTGTAGGAAGCACAGTTCTTTTGTTCTGAGCAAGCTCACTGTTTTGGCCCTATAGGAAACACAATAGAGTAGATGAGTGCTCTTTTCTCAAAAGCAGAGTGTGTTTCTTGTAAGGCGAGATAGAGTTTGTTTCCCAGTCCTAAATGGAGTTGAATCACATGTAGTTTTTGGTCCTGGGAGCAAGAGATGTTTTCTGGTAAGAAGAGTCACTATTGCGCTCCCATTGCCATACACAGTGCAAATAGCACTCGCGTCTGTTCGCAAGCAAGTACAGTGTATTGGACTGAAGATGAGCTACTGTTCTTGTCAGTTTCCTAAGCAGAGTTGAACTAGATATGGCCCCAGTGTGTAGGAAGCACACAGTTCTTTTGTTCTGAGCAAGCACACTGTTCAGACCCCATAGGAAACACAGTAGTGTAGAAGAGTGCTCTTTTCTCAAAAGCAGAGTGTGTTTCTTGTAAGGCGAGCTAGCGTTTGTTTCCCAGTCCGAAATGGAGTTGAATCCCATGCAGTTTCGGGTCCTACGAGCAAGAGTTGTTTTCTGGTAAGAAGAGTCTCTATTGCGCTCCCATTATCATACACAGGGCAAATAACACTGGCGTCTGTTCCCAGCATGTACAGTGTATTGGACTGAAGAGGACCAACTCTTCTTGTCAGTTTCCTAAGCAGAGTTGAACTAGATATAGCCCGTGTGTGTAGGAAGCACAGTTCTTTTGTTCTTAGCAAGCTCACTATTCTGGCCCTATAGGAAACACAGTAGAGTAGAAGAGTGCTCTTTTCTCAAAAGCAGAGTCTGTTTCTTGTAAGGCGAGCTAGCGTTTGTTTCCCAGTCCTAAATGGAGTTGAATCACATGCAGTTTCTGGTCCTATGAGCAAGAGTTGTTTTCTGGTAAGAAGAGTCACTGTTGCGATCCCATTGTAAAACACAGGGCAAATAGCACTGGCGTCTATTCCCAGCATATACAGTGTATTAGAATGAAGAGGATCTACTGTTCTTGTCAGTTTCCCAAGCAGAATTGAACTAGATAATGCCGTTTGTGTAGGAAGCACAGTTCTTTTTTTCTGAGCAAGCTCACTATTCTGGCCCTATAGGAAACACAGTAGAGTAGAAGAGTGCTCTTTTCTCAAAAGCAGAGTGTGTTTCTTGTAAGGCGAGCTAGTGTTTGTTTCCCAGTCCTAATTGGAGTTGAATCACATGCAGTTTTTGGTCCCATGAGCAAGAGTTGTTTTCTGGTAAGGAAAGTCACATTGCGCTCCCATTGCCATACACAGTGCAAATAGCACTGGCGTCTGTTCCCAGGAAGTACAGTGCATTGGACTGAAGAGGAGCTACTGTTCTTGTCAATTTCCTGAGCAGAATTGAACTAGATATGGCCCGTGTGTGTAGGAAGCACAGTTCTTTTGTTCTCAGCAAGCTCACTGTTCGGATCCCATAGGAAACACTGTAGAGTAGAAGAGTGCTCTTTTCTCAAAAGCAGAGTGTGTTTCTTGTAAGTCGAGCTAGTGTTTGTTTCCCAGTCAGAAATGGAGTTGAATCCCATGCAGTTTCTGGTCCTACGAGCAAGAGTTGTTTTCTGCTAAGAACAGTCACTATTGTGCTCATATTGTCATACACAGGGCAAATAGCACTCGCATCTGTTCCAAGCAAGTACAGTGTATTGGACTGAAGAGGATCTACTATTCTTGTCAGTTTTTTAAGCAGAATTGAACTAGATATGACCGTGTGTGTAGGAAGCACAGTTCTTTTGTTCTGAGCAAGCTCACTGTTTTGGCCCTATAGGAAACACAATAGAGTAGAAGAGTGCTCTTTTCTCAAAAGTAGAGTGTGTTTCTTGTAAGGCGAGCTAGCGTTTGTTTCCCAGTCCTAAATGGAGTTGAATCACAGGTAGTTTTGGGTCCTATGAGCAAGATTTGTTTTCTGGTAAGAGGAGTCACTATTGCGTTCCCATTGCAATATAGAGGGCAAATAGCACTCGCGTCTGTTCCCAGCAAGTACAGTGTATTGGACTGAAGAGGAGCTACTGTTCTTGTCAGTTTCCTAAGCAGAGTTGAACTAGATATGGCCCGTGTGTGTAGGAAGCACAGTTCTTTTGTTCTGAGCAAGCTCACTGTTTGGAACCCAAAGGAAACACAGTATAGTAGAAGAGTGCTCTTTTCTCAAAAGCAGAGTCTGTTTCTTGTAAGGCGAGCTAGCGTTTGTTTCGCAGTCCTAAATGGAGTTGAATCACATGCAGTTTCTGGTCCTATGAGCAAGAGTTGTTTTCTGGTAAGAAGAGTCACTATTGGGATCCCATTGTCATACACAGGGCAAATAGCACTGGCGTCTATTCCGAGCATGTATAGTATATTGGACTGAAGAGGATCTACTGTTCTTGTCAGTTTCCTAAGCAGAATTGAACTAGATATGGCCGTGTGTGTAGGATGCACAGTTCTTTTGTTCTGAACAAGCTCACTGTTTTGGCCCTATCGTAAACACATTAGAGTAGAAGAGTGTCCTTTTCACAAAAGCAGAGTGTGTTTCTTGTAAGGCGTGCTAGTGTTTGTTTTTCAGTCCTAAATGGAGTTGAATCCCATGCAGTTTCTGGTCCTAAGAGCAAGAGTTGTTTTCTGGTAAGAAGATTCAGTATTGTGCTCCAATTTCCACATACACTGCAAATAGCACTCGCGTCTGTTCCCAGCAAGTACAATGTATTGGACTGAAGAGGAGCTACTGTTCTTGTCAGTTTCCTAAGCAGAGTTGAACTAGTTATGGCCCGTTTGTGTAGGAAGCACAGTTCCTTTGTTCTGAGAAAACTCACTCTTCTGGCAATATAGGAAACACAGTAGAGTAGAAGAGTTATTTTTTCTCCAAACCAGAGTGTGTTTCTTGTAAGGCGAGATAGTGTTTGTTTCCCAGTCAAAAATGGAGTTGAATCACAAGCAGTTTTTGGTCCTACAAGCAAGAGTTGTTTTCTGGTAAGAAGAGTCACTATTGCGCTCCCATTTCCATACACAGTGAAATTAGCACTCATGTCTTTTTGCAGCAAGTACAGTGTATTGGACTGAAGATGAGCTACTGTTCTTGTCAATTTCCTAAGCAGAATTGAACTAGATATGGCCCGTGTGTGTAGGAAGCACAGTTCTTTTGTTCTCAGCAAGCTCACTGTTCGGATCCCATAGGAAACACTGTAGAGTAGAAGAGTGCTCTTTTCTCAAAAGCAGAGTGTGTTTCTTGTAAGGCGAGCTAGTGTTTGTTTCCCAGTCAGAAATGGAGTTGAATCCCATGAAGTTTTTGGTCCTACAAGCAAGAGTTGTTTTCTGGTAAGAAGAGTCACTTTTGCGCTCCCATTGCCATACACAGTGCAAATAGCACTCATGTCTTTTCGCAGCAAGTACAGTTTATTGGACTGAAGATGAGCTACTGTTCTTGTCAATTTCCTAAGCAGAATTGAACTAGATATGGCCCGTGTGTGTAGGAAGCACAGTTCTTTTGTTCTCAGCAAGCTCACTGTTCGGATCCCATAGGAAACACTGTAGAGTAGAAGAGTGCTCTTTTCTCAAAAGCAGAGTGTGTTTCTTGTAAGGCGAGCTAGTGTTTGTTTCCCAGTCAGAAATGGAGTTGAATCCCATGCAGTTTCTGGTCCTACGAGCAAGAGTTGTTTTCTGGTAAGAAAAGTCACTATTGTGCTCCCATTGTCATACACAGGGCAAATAGCACTCGCGTCTGTTCCCAGCAAGTACAGTGTATTGGACTGAAGAGGATCTACTATTCTTGTCAGTTTTTTAAGCAGAATTGAACTAGATATGACCGTGTGTGTAGGAAGCACAGTTCTTTTTTTCTGAGCAAGCTCACTGTTTTGGCCCTATTTGAAACACAATAGAGTAGAAGAGTGCTCTTTTCTCAAAAGCAGAGTGTGTTTCTGGTAAGGCGAGATAGAGTTTGTTTCCCAGTCCTAAATGGAGTTGAATCACATGTAGTTTTTGGTCCTACGAGCAAGAGATGTTTTCTGGTAAGAAGAGTCACTATTGCGCTCCCATTGCCATACACAGTGCAAATAGCACTCGCGTCTGTTCGCAAGCAAGTACAGTGTATTGGACTGAAGATGAGCTACTGTTCTTGTCAGGTTCCTAAGCAGACTTGAACTAGATATGGCCGTGTGTGTAGGAAGCACAGTTCGTTTGTTCTGAGCAAGCACACAGTTCAGACCACATAGGAAACACAGTAGAGTAGAAGAGTGCTGTTTTCTCAAAAGCAGAGTGTGTTTCTTGTAAGGCGAGCTAGCGTTTGTTTCCCAGTCCGAAAAGGAGTTGAATCCCATGCAGTTTCGGGTCCTATGAGCAAGAGTTGTTTTCTGGTAAGAAGAGTCTCTATTGCGCTCCCATTATCATACACAGGGCAAATACCACTGGCGTCTGTTCCCAGCATGTACAGTGTATTGGACTGAAGAGGACCAACTCTTCTTGTCAGTTTCCTAAGCAGAGTTGAACTAGATATAGCCCGTGTGTGTAGGAAGCACAGTTCTTTTGTTCTTAGCAAGCTCACTATTCTGGCCCTATAGGAAACACAGTAGAGTAGAAGAGTGCTCTTTTCTCAAAAGCAGAGTCTGTTTCTTGTAAGGCGAGCTAGCGTTTGTTTCCCAGTCCTAAATGGAGTTGAATCACATGCAGTTTCTGGTCCTATGAGCAAGAGTTGTTTTCTGGTAAGAAGAGTCACTGTTGCGATCCCATTGTAAAACACAGGGCAAATAGCACTGGCGTCTATTCCCAGCATGTACAGTGTATTAGAATGAAGAGGATCTACTGTTCTTGTCAGTTTCCCAAGCAGAATTGAACTAGATAATGCCGTTTGTGTAGGAAGCACAGTTCTTTTTTTCTGAGCAAGCTCACTATTCTGGCCCTATAGGAAACACAGTAGAGTAGAAGAGTGCTCTTTTCTCAAAAGCAGAGTGTGTTTCTTGTAAGGCGAGCTAGTGTTTGTTTCCCAGTCCTAATTGGAGTTGAATCACATGCAGTTTTTGGTCCCATGAGCAAGAGTTGTTTTCTGGTAAGGAAAGTCACATTGTGCTCCCATTGCCATACACAGTGCAAATAGCACTGGCGTCTGTTCCCAGGAAGTACAGTGCATTGGACTGAAGAGGAGCTACTGTTCTTGTCAATTTCCTGAGCAGAATTGAACTAGATATGGCCCGTGTGTGTAGGAAGCACAGTTCTTTTGTTCTCAGCAAGCTCACTGTTCGGATCCCATAGGAAACACTGTAGAGTAGAAGAGTGCTCTTTTCTCAAAAGCAGAGTGTGTTTCTTGTAAGTCGAGCTAGTGTTTGTTTCCCAGTCAGAAATGGAGTTGAATCCCATGCAGTTTCTGGTCCTACGAGCAAGAGTTGTTTTCTGCTAAGAACAGTCACTATTGTGCTCATATTGTCATACACAGGGCAAATAGCACTCGCATCTGTTCCAAGCAAGTACAGTGTATTGGACTGAAGAGGATCTACTATTCTTGTCAGTTTTTTAAGCAGAATTGAACTAGATATGACCGTGTGTGTAGGAAGCACAGTTCTTTTGTTCTGAGCAAGCTCACTGTTTTGGCCCTATAGGAAACACAATAGAGTAGAAGAGTGCTCTTTTCTCAAAAGTAGAGTGTGTTTCTTGTAAGGCGAGCTAGCGTTTGTTTCCCAGTCCTAAATGGAGTTGAATCACAGGTAGTTTTGGGTCCTATGAGCAAGATTTGTTTTCTGGTAAGAGGAGTCACTATTGCGTTCCCATTGCAATATAGAGGGCAAATAGCACTCGCGTCTGTTCCCAGCAAGTACAGTGTATTGGACTGAAGAGGAGCTACTGTTCTTGTCAGTTTCCTAAGCAGAGTTGAACTAGATATGGCCCGTGTGTGTAGGAAGCACAGTTCTTTTGTTCTGAGCAAGCTCACTGTTTGGAACCCAAAGGAAACACAGTATAGTAGAAGAGTGCTCTTTTCTCAAAAGCAGAGTCTGTTTCTTGTAAGGCGAGCTAGCGTTTGTTTCGCAGTCCTAAATGGAGTTGAATCACATGCAGTTTCTGGTCCTATGAGCAAGAGTTGTTTTCTGGTAAGAAGAGTCACTATTGGGATCCCATTGTCATACACAGGGCAAATAGCACTGGCGTCTATTCCGAGCATGTATAGTATATTGGACTGAAGAGGATCTACTGTTCTTGTCAGTTTCCTAAGCAGAATTGAACTAGATATGGCCGTGTGTGTAGGATGCACAGTTCTTTTGTTCTGAACAAGCTCACTGTTTTGGCCCTATCGTAAACACATTAGAGTAGAAGAGTGTCCTTTTCACAAAAGCAGAGTGTGTTTCTTGTAAGGCGTGCTAGTGTTTGTTTTTCAGTCCTAAATGGAGTTGAATCCCATGCAGTTTCTGGTCCTAAGAGCAAGAGTTGTTTTCTGGTAAGAAGATTCAGTATTGTGCTCCAATTTCCACATACACTGCAAATAGCACTCGCGTCTGTTCCCAGCAAGTACAATGTATTGGACTGAAGAGGAGCTACTGTTCTTGTCAGTTTCCTAAGCAGAGTTGAACTAGTTATGGCCCGTTTGTGTAGGAAGCACAGTTCCTTTGTTCTGAGAAAACTCACTCTTCTGGCAATATAGGAAACACAGTAGAGTAGAAGAGTTATTTTTTCTCCAAACCAGAGTGTGTTTCTTGTAAGGCGAGATAGTGTTTGTTTCCCAGTCAAAAATGGAGTTGAATCACAAGCAGTTTTTGGTCCTACAAGCAAGAGTTGTTTTCTGGTAAGAAGAGTCACTATTGCGCTCCCATTTCCATACACAGTGAAATTAGCACTCATGTCTTTTTGCAGCAAGTACAGTGTATTGGACTGAAGATGAGCTACTGTTCTTGTCAATTTCCTAAGCAGAATTGAACTAGATATGGCCCGTGTGTGTAGGAAGCACAGTTCTTTTGTTCTCAGCAAGCTCACTGTTCGGATCCCATAGGAAACACTGTAGAGTAGAAGAGTGCTCTTTTCTCAAAAGCAGAGTGTGTTTCTTGTAAGGCGAGCTAGTGTTTGTTTCCCAGTCAGAAATGGAGTTGAATCCCATGAAGTTTTTGGTCCTACAAGCAAGAGTTGTTTTCTGGTAAGAAGAGTCACTTTTGCGCTCCCATTGCCATACACAGTGCAAATAGCACTCATTTCTTTTCGCAGCAAGTACAGTGTATTGGACTGAAGATGAGCTACTGTTCTTGTCAATTTCCTAAGCAGAATTGAACTAGATATGGCCCGTGTGTGTAGGAAGCACAGTTCTTTTGTTCTCAGCAAGCTCACTGTTCGGATCCCATAGGAAACACTGTAGAGTAGAAGAGTGCTCTTTTCTCAAAAGCAGAGTGTGTTTCTTGTAAGGCGAGCTAGTGTTTGTTTCCCAGTCAGAAATGGAGTTGAATCCCATGCAGTTTCTGGTCCTACGAGCAAGAGTTGTTTTCTGGTAAGAAAAGTCACTATTGTGCTCCCATTGTCATACACAGGGCAAATAGCACTCGCGTCTGTTCCCAGCAAGTACAGTGTATTGGACTGAAGAGGATCTACTATTCTTGTCAGTTTTTTAAGCAGAATTGAACTAGATATGACCGTGTGTGTAGGAAGCACAGTTCTTTTGTTCTGAGCAAGCTCACTGTTTTGGCCCTATTTGAAACACAATAGAGTAGAAGAGTGCTCTTTTCTCAAAAGCAGAGTGTGTTTCTGGTAAGGCGAGATAGAGTTTGTTTCCCAGTCCTAAATGGAGTTGAATCACATGTAGTTTTTGGTCCTACGAGCAAGAGATGTTTTCTGGTAAGAAGAGTCACTATTGCGCTCCCATTGCCATACACAGTGCAAATAGCACTCGCGTCTGTTCGCAAGCAAGTACAGTGTATTGGACTGAAGATGAGCTACTGTTCTTGTCAGGTTCCTAAGCAGACTTGAACTAGATATGGCCGTGTGTGTAGGAAGCACAGTTCGTTTGTTCTGAGCAAGCACACAGTTCAGACCACATAGGAAACACAGTAGAGTAGAAGAGTGCTGTTTTCTCAAAAGCAGAGTGTGTTTCTTGTAAGGCGAGCTAGCGTTTGTTTCCCAGTCCGAAAAGGAGTTGAATCCCATGCAGTTTCGGGTCCTATGAGCAAGAGTTGTTTTCTGGTAAGAAGAGTCTCTATTGCGCTCCCATTATCATACACAGGGCAAATACCACTGGCGTCTGTTCCCAGCATGTACAGTGTATTGGACTGAAGAGGACCAACTCTTCTTGTCAGTTTCCTAAGCAGAGTTGAACTAGATATAGCCCGTGTGTGTAGGAAGCACAGTTCTTTTGTTCTTAGCAAGCTCACTATTCTGGCCCTATAGGAAACACAGTAGAGTAGAAGAGTGCTCTTTTCTCAAAAGCAGAGTCTGTTTCTTGTAAGGCGAGCTAGCGTTTGTTTCCCAGTCCTAAATGGAGTTGAATCACATGCAGTTTCTGGTCCTATGAGCAAGAGTTGTTTTCTGGTAAGAAGAGTCACTGTTGCGATCCCATTGTCAAACACAGGGCAAATAGCACTGGCGTCTATTCCCAGCATGTACAGTGTATTGTACTGAAGAATATCTACTGTTCTTGTCAGTTTCCCAAGCAGAATTGAACTAGATATTGCCGTTTGTGTAGGAAGCACAGTTCTTTTTTTCTGAGCAAGCTCACTCTTCTGGCCCTATGGGAAACACAGTAGAGTAGAAGAGTGCTCTTTACTCAAAAGCAGAGTGTGTTTCTTGTAAGGCGAGCTAGTGTTTGTTTCCCAGTCCTAATTGGAGTTGAATCACATGAAGTTTTTGGTCCCATGAGCAAGAGTTGTTTTCTGGTAAGGAAAGTCACATTGCGCTCCCATTGCCATACACAGTGCAAATAGCACTCGCGTCTGTTCGCAAGCAAGTACAGTGTATTGGACTGAAGATGAGCTACTGTTCTTGTCAGTTTCCTAAGCAGAGTTGAACTAGATATGGCCCCTGTGTGTAGGAAGCACACAGTTCTTTTGTTCTGAGCAAGCACACTGTTCAGACCCCATAGGAAACACAGTAGAGTAGAAGAGTGCTGTTTTCTCAAAAGCAGAGTGTGTTTCTTGTAAGGCGAGCTAGCGTTTGTTTCCCAGTCCGAAATGGAGTTGAATCCCATGCAGTTTCGGGTCCTACGAGCAAGAGTTGTTTTCTGCTAAGAACAGTCATTATTGCGCTCATATTGTCATACACAGGGCAAATAGCACTCGCATCTGTTCCAAGCAAGTACAGTGTATTGGACTGAAGAGGATCTACTATTCTTGTCAGTTTTTTAAGCAGAATTGAACTAGATATGACCGTGTGTGTAGGAAGCACAGTTTTTTTGTTCTGAGCAAGCTCACTGTTTTGGCCCTATAGGAAACACAATAGAGTAGAAGAGTGCTCTTTTCTCAAAAGTAGAGTGTGTTTCTTGTAAGGCGAGCTACCGTTTGTTTCCCAATCCTAAATGGAGTTGAATCACATGTAGTTTTTGGTCCTGCAAGCAAGATTTGTTTTCTGGTAAGAGGAGTCACTATTGCGTTCCCATTGCCATATAGAGGGCAAATAGCACTCGCGTCTGTTTCCAGCAAGTACAGTGTATTGGACTGAAGAGGAGCTACTGTTCTTGTCAGTTTCCTAAGCAGAGTTGAACTAGATATGGCCCATGTGTGTAGGAAGCACAGTTCTTTTGTTCTCAGCAAGCTCACTTTTTGGACCCCAAAGGAAACACAGTAGAGTAGAAGAGTGCTCTTTTCTCAAAAGCATAGTGTGTTTCTTGTAGGGCGAGCTAACGATTGTTTCGCAGGCCTAAATGGAGTTAATCACATGCAGTTTCTGGTCCTACGAGCAAGAGTTGTTTTCTGGTAAGAAGAGTCACTATTGCGCTCCCATTGTCATACACAGGGCAAATAGCACTTGCGTCTATTCCCAGCATGTACAGTGTATTGGACTGAAGAGGATCTACTGTTCTTGTCAGTTCCTAAGCAGAATTGAACTAGATATGGCCGTGTGTGTAGGATGCACAGTTCTTTTGTTCTGAGCAAGCTCACTGTTTTGGCCCTATCGTAAACACATTAGAGTGGAAGAGTGTCCATTTCACAAAAGCAGAGTGTGTTTCTTGTAAGGCGTGCTAGTGTTTGTTTTTCAGTCCTAAATGGAGTTAATCACATGCAGTTTCTGGTCCTACGAGCAAGAGTTGTTTTCTGGTAAGAAGAGTCACTATTGGACTCCCATTGGCATATGCAGTGCAAATAGCACTCGCGTCTGTTCCCAGCAAGTACAGTGTATTGGACTGAATAGGAGCTACTGTTCTTGTCAATTTCCTGAGCAGAATTGAACTAGATATGGCCCGTGTGTGTAGGAAGCACAGTTCTTTTGTTCTCAGCAAGCTCACTGTTCGGATCCCATAGGAAACACTGTAGAGTAGAAGAGTGCTCTTTTCTCAAAAGCAGAGTGTGTTTCTTGTAAGTCGAGCTAGTGTTTGTTTCCCAGTCAGAAATGGAGTTGAATCCCATGCAGTTTCTGGTCCTACGAGCAAGACTTGTTTTCTGGTAAGAAGAGTCACTATTGCGCTCCCATTGTCATACACAGGGCAAATAGCACTCGCGTCTGTTCCCAGCAAGTACAGTGTATTGGACTGAAGAGGATCTACTATTCTTGTCAGTTTTTTAAGCAGAATTGAACTAAATATGACCATGTGTGTAGGAAGCACAGTTCTTTTGTTCTGAGCAAGCTCACTGTTTTTGCCCTATAGGAAACACAATAGAGTAGAAGAGTGCTCTTTTCTCAAAAGCAGAGTGTGTTTCTTGTAAGGCGAGATACAGTTTGTTTCCCAGTCCTAAATGGAGTTGAATCACATGCAGTTTCTGGTCCTACGAGCAAGAGTTGTTTTCTGGTAAAAAGAGTCACGGTTGTGCTCCCATTGTCAAACACAGGGCAAATAGCACTGGCGTCTATTCCCAGCATGTATAGTGTATTGGAATGAAGAGGATCTACTGTTCTTGTCAGTTTCCCGAGCAGAATTGAACTAGATAAGGCCGTTTGTGTAAGAAGCACAGTTCTTTTTTTCTGAGCAAGCTCACTGTTCAGACCCCATAGGAAACACAGTAGAGTAGAAGAGTGCTCTTTTCTCAAAAGCAGAGTGTGTTTCTTGTAAGGCGAGCTAGCGTTTGTTTCCAAGTCCGAAAGGGAGTTGAATCCCATGCAGTTTCTGGTCCTAAGAGCAAGAGTTGTTTTCTGGTAAGAAGATTCAGTATTGTGCTCCAATTGCCACATACACTGCAAATAGCACTCGCGCCTGTCCCAGCAAGTACAATGTATTGGACTGAAGAGGAGCTACTGTTCTTGTCAGTTTCCTAAGCAGAGTTGAACTAGATATGGCCCATTTGTGTAGGAAGCACAGTTCTTTTGTTCTGAGAAAACTCACTCTTCTGGCAATATAGGAAACACAGTAGAGTAGAAGAGTTATTTTTTTCTCCAAACCAGAGTGTGTTTCTTGTAAGGCGAGATAGTGTTTGTTTCCCAGTCAAAAATGGAGTTGAATCACAAGCAGTTTTTGGTCCTACGAGCAAGAGTTGTTTTCTGGTAAGAAGAGTCACTATTGCGCTCCCATTGCCATACACAGTGCAAATAGCACTCATGTCTGTTCGCAGCAAGTACAGTGTATTGGACTGAAGATGAGCTACTGTTCTTGTCAATTTCCTAAGCAGAATTGAACTAGATATGGCCCGTGTGTTTAGGAAGCACAGTTCTTTTGTTCTCAGAAAGCTCACTGTTCGGATCCCATAGGAAACACTGTGGAGTAGAAGAGTGCTCTTTTCTCAAAAGCAGAGTGTGTTTCTTGTAAGGCGAGCTAGTGTTTGTTTCCCAGTCAGAAATGGAGTTGAATCCCATGCAGTTTCTGGTCCTACGAGCAAGAGATGTTTTCTGGTAAGAAGAGTCACTATTGTGCTCCCATTGTCATACACAGGGCAAATAGCACTCGCGTCTGTTCCCAGCAAGTACAGTGTATTGGACTGAAGAGGATCTACTATTCTTGTCAGTTTTTTAAGCAGAATTGAACTAGATATGACCGTGTGTGTAGGAAGCACAGTTCTTTTGTTCTGAGCAAGCTCACTGTTTTGCCCCTATAGGAAACACAATAGAGTAGATGAGTGCTCTTTTCTCAAAAGCAGAGTGTGTTTCTTGTAAGGCAAGATAGAGTTTGTTTCCCAGTCCTAAATGGAGTTGAATCACATGTAGTTTTTGGTCCTGGGAGCAAGAGATGTTTTCTGGTAAGAAGAGTCACTATTGCGCTCCCATTGCCATACACAGTGCAAATAGCACTCGCGTCTGTTCGCAAGCAAGTACAGTGTATTGGACTGAAGATGAGCTACTGTTCTTGTCAGTTTCCTAAGCAGAGTTGAACTAGATATGGCCCCAGTGTGTAGGAAGCACACAGTTCTTTTGTTCTGAGCAAGCACACTGTTCAGACCCCATAGGAAACACAGTAGTGTAGAAGAGTGCTCTTTTCTCAAAAGCAGAGTGTGTTTCTTGTAAGGCGAGCTAGCGTTTGTTTCCCAGTCCGAAATGGAGTTGAATCCCATGCAGTTTCGGGTCCTACGAGCAAGAGTTGTTTTCTGGTAAGAAGAGTCTCTATTGCGCTCTCATTATCATACACAGGGCAAATAACACTGGCGTCTGTTCCCAGCATGTACAGTGTATTGGACTGAAGAGGACCAACTCTTCTTGTCAGTTTCCTAAGCAGAGTTGAACTAGATATAGCCCGTGTGTGTAGGAAGCACAGTTCTTTTGTTCTTAGCAAGCTCACTATTCTGGCCATATAGGAAACACAGTAGAGTAGAAGAGTGCTCTTTTCTCAAAAGCAGAGTCTGTTTCTTGTAAGGCGAGCTAGCGTTTGTTTCCCAGTCCTAAATGGAGTTGAATCACATGCAGTTTCTGGTCCTATGAGCAAGAGTTGTTTTCTGGTAAGAAGAGTCACTGTTGCGATCCCATTGTAAAACACAGGGCAAATAGCACTGGCGTCTATTCCCAGCATGTACAGTGTATTAGAATGAAGAGGATCTACTGTTCTTGTCAGTTTCCCAAGCAGAATTGAACTAGATAATGCCGTTTGTGTAGGAAGCACAGTTCTTTTTTTCTGAGCAAGCTCACTATTCTGGCCCTATAGGAAACACAGTAGAGTAGAAGAGTGCTCTTTTCTCAAAAGCAGAGTGTGTTTCTTGTAAGGCGAGCTAGTGTTTGTTTCCCAGTCCTAATTGGAGTTGAATCACATGCAGTTTTTGGTCCCATGAGCAAGAGTTGTTTTCTGGTAAGGAAAGTCACATTGCGCTCCCATTGCCATACACAGTGCAAATAGCACTGGCGTCTGTTCCCAGGAAGTACAGTGCATTGGACTGAAGAGGAGCTACTGTTCTTGTCAGTTTATATGCAGAGTTGAACTAGATATGGCCCGTGTGTGTAGGAAGCACAGTTCTTTTGTTCTGAGCAAGCTCACTTTTCGGACCCCATAGGAAACACTTTAGAGTAGAAGAGGGCTCTTTTGTCAAAAGCAGAGTGTGTTTCTTGTAAGACGAGCTAGCGTTTGTTTTGCAGTCCTAAATGGAGTTGAATCACATGCAGTTTCTTGTCCTACGAGCAAGAGTTGTTTTCTGCTAAGAACAGTCACTATTGTGCTCATATTGTCATACACAGGGCAAATAGCACTCGCATCTGTTCCAAGCAAGTACAGTGTATTGGACTGAAGAGGATCTACTATTCTTGTCAGTTTTTTAAGCAGAATTGAACTAGATATGACCGTGTGTGTAGGAAGCACAGTTCTTTTGTTCTGAGCAAGCTCACTGTTTTGGCCCTATAGGAAACACAATAGAGTAGAAGAGTGCTCTTTTCTCAAAAGTAGAGTGTGTTTCTTGTAAGGCGAGCTAGCGTTTGTTTCCCAGTCCTAAATGGAGTTGAATCACATGTAGTTTTGGGTCCTATGAGCAAGATTTGTTTTCTGGTAAGAGGAGTCACTATTGCGTTCCCATTGCAATATAGAGGGCAAATAGCACTCGCGTCTGTTCCCAGCAAGTACAGTGTATTGGACTGAAGAGGAGCTACTGTTCTTGTCAGTTTCCTAAGCAGAGTTGAACTAGATATGGCCCGTGTGTGTAGGAAGCACAGTTCTTTTGTTCTGAGCAAGCTCACTGTTTGGAACCCAAAGGAAACACAGTATAGTAGAAGAGTGCTCTTTTCTCAAAAGCAGAGAGTGTTTCTTGTAAGGCCAGCTAGCGTTTGTTTCGCAGTCCTAAATGGAGTTGAATCACATGCAGTTTCTGGTCCTATGAGCAAGAGTTGTTTTCTGGTAAGAAGAGTCACTATTGGGATCCCATTGTCATACACAGGGCAAATAGCACTGGCGTCTATTCCGAGCATGTATAGTATATTGGACTGAAGAGGATCTACTGTTCTTGTCAGTTTCCTAAGCAGAATTGAACTAGATATGGCCGTGTGTGTAGGATGCACAGTTCTTTTGTTCTGAGCAAGCTCACTGTTTTGGCCCTATCGTAAACACATTAGAGTAGAAGAGTGTCCTTTTCACAAAAGCAGAGTGTGTTTCTTGTAAGGCGTGCTAGTGTTTGTTTTTCAGTCCTAAATGGAGTTGAATCCCATGCAGTTTCTGGTCCTAAGAGCAAGAGTTGTTTTCTGGTAAGAAGATTCAGTATTGTGCTCCAATTTCCACATACACTGCAAATAGCACTCGCGTCTGTTCCCAGCAACTACAATGTATTGGACTGAAGAGGAGCTACTGTTCTTGTCAGTTTCCTAAGCAGAGTTGAACTAGTTATGGCCCGTTTGTGTAGGAAGCACAGTTCCTTTGTTCTGAGAAAACTCACTCTTCTGGCAATATAGGAAACACAGTAGAGTAGAAGAGTTATTTTTTCTCCAAACCAGAGTGTGTTTCTTGTAAGGCGAGATAGTGTTTGTTTCCCAGTCAAAAATGGAGTTGAATCACAAGCAGTTTTTGGTCCTACGAGCAAGAGTTGTTTTCTGGTAAGAAGAGTCACTATTGCGCTCCCATTTCCATACACAGTGAAATTAGCACTCATGTCTTTTTGCAGCAAGTACAGTGTATTGGACTGAAGATGAGCTACTGTTCTTGTCAATTTCCTAAGCAGAATTGAACTAGATATGGCCCGTGTGTGTAGGAAGCACAGTTCTTTTGTTCTCAGCAAGCTCACTGTTCGGATCCCATAGGAAACACTGTAGAGTAGAAGAGTGCTCTTTTCTCAAAAGCAGAGTGTGTTTCTTGTAAGGCGAGCTAGTGTTTGTTTCCCAGTCAGAAATGGAGTTGAATCCCATGAAGTTTTTGGTCCTACAAGCAAGAGTTGTTTTCTGGTAAGAAGAGTCACTTTTGCGCTCCCATTGCCATACACAGTGCAAATAGCACTCATGTCTTTTCGCAGCAAGTACAGTGTATTGGACTGAAGATGAGCTACTGTTCTTGTCAATTTCCTAAGCAGAATTGAACTAGATATGGCCCGTGTGTGTAGGAAGCACAGTTCTTTTGTTCTCAGCAAGCTCACTGTTCGGATCCCATAGGAAACACTGTAGAGTAGAAGAGTGCTCTTTTCTCAAAAGCAGAGTGTGTTTCTTGTAAGGCGAGCTAGTGTTTGTTTCCCAGTCAGAAATGGAGTTGAATCCCATGCAGTTTCTGGTCCTACGAGCAAGAGTTGTTTTCTGGTAAGAAAAGTCACTATTGTGCTCCCATTGTCATACACTGGGCAAATAGCACTCGCGTCTGTTCCCAGCAAGTACAGTGTATTGGACTGAAGAGGATCTACTATTCTTGTCAGTTTTTTAAGCAGAATTGAACTAGATATGACCGTGTGTGTAGGAAGCACAGTTCTTTTTTTCTGAGCAAGCTCACTGTTTTGGCCCTATTTGAAACACAATAGAGTAGAAGAGTGCTCTTTTCTCAAAAGCAGAGTGTGTTTCTGGTAAGGCGAGATAGAGTTTGTTTCCCAGTCCTAAATGGAGTTGAATCACATGTAGTTTTTGGTCCTACGAGCAAGAGATGTTTTCTGGTAAGAAGAGTCACTATTGCGCTCCCATTGCCATACACAGTGCAAATAGCACTCGCGTCTGTTCGCAAGCAAGTACAGTGTATTGGACTGAAGATGAGCTACTGTTCTTGTCAGGTTCCTAAGCAGACTTGAACTAGATATGGCTGTGTGTGTAGGAAGCACAGTTCGTTTGTTCTGAGCAAGCACACAGTTCAGACCCCATAGGAAACACAGTAGAGTAGAAGAGTGCTGTTTTCTCAAAAGCAGAGTGTGTTTCTTGTAAGGCGAGCTAGCGTTTGTTTCCCAGTCCGAAAAGGAGTTGAATCCCATGCAGTTTCGGGTCCTATGAGCAAGAGTTGTTTTCTGGTAAGAAGAGTCTCTATTGCGCTCCCATTATCATACACAGGGCAAATACCACTGGCGTCTGTTCCCAGCATGTACAGTGTATTGGACTGAAGAGGACCAACTCTTCTTGTCAGTTTCCTAAGCAGAGTTGAACTAGATATAGCCCGTGTGTGTAGGAAGCACAGTTCTTTTGTTCTTAGCAAGCTCACTATTCTGGCCCTATAGGAAACACAGTAGAGTAGAAGAGTGCTCTTTTCTCAAAAGCAGAGTCTGTTTCTTGTAAGGCGAGCTAGCGTTTGTTTCCCAGTCCTAAATGGAGTTGAATCACATGCAGTTTCTGGTCCTATGAGCAAGAGTTGTTTTCTGGTAAGAAGAGTCACTGTTGCGATCCCATTGTCAAACACAGGGCAAATAGCACTGGCGTCTATTCCCAGCATGTACAGTGTATTGTACTGAAGAATATCTACTGTTCTTGTCAGTTTCCCAAGCAGAATTGAACTAGATATTGCCGTTTGTGTAGGAAGCACAGTTCTTTTTTTCTGAGCAAGCTCACTCTTCTGGCCCTATGGGAAACACAGTAGAGTAGAAGAGTGCTCTTTACTCAAAAGCAGAGTGTGTTTCTTGTAAGGCGAGCTAGTGTTTGTTTCCCAGTCCTAATTGGAGTTGAATCACATGCAGTTTTTGGTCCCATGAGCAAGAGTTGTTTTCTGGTAAGGAAAGTCACATTGCGCTCCCATTGCCATACACAGTGCAAATAGCACTCGCGTCTGTTCGCAAGCAAGTACAGTGTATTGGACTGAAGATGAGCTACTGTTCTTGTCAGTTTCCTAAGCAGAGTTGAACTAGATATGGCCCCTGTGTGTAGGAAGCACACAGTTCTTTTGTTCTGAGCAAGCACACTGTTCAGACCCCATAGGAAACACAGTAGAGTAGAAGAGTGCTGTTTTCTCAAAAGCAGAGTGTGTTTCTTGTAAGGCGAGCTAGCGTTTGTTTCCCAGTCCGAAATGGAGTTGAATCCCATGCAGTTTCGGGTCCTACGAGCAAGAGTTGTTTTCTGCTAAGAACAGTCATTATTGCGCTCATATTGTCATACACAGGGCAAATAGCACTCGCATCTGTTCCAAGCAAGTACAGTGTATTGGACTGAAGAGGATCTACTATTCTTGTCAGTTTTTTTAAGCAGAATTGAACTAGATATGACCGTGTGTGTAGGAAGCACAGTTTTTTTGTTCTGAGCAAGCTCACTGTTTTGGCCCTATAGGAAACACAATAGAGTAGAAGAGTGCTCTTTTCTCAAAAGTAGAGTGTGTTTCTTGTAAGGCGAGCTACCGTTTGTTTCCCAATCCTAAATGGAGTTGAATCACATGTAGTTTTTGGTCCTGCAAGCAAGATTTGTTTTCTGGTAAGAGGAGTCACTATTGCGTTCCCATTGCCATATAGAGGGCAAATAGCACTCGCGTCTGTTTCCAGCAAGTACAGTGTATTGGACTGAAGAGGAGCTACTGTTCTTGTCAGTTTCCTAAGCAGAGTTGAACTAGATATGGCCCATGTGTGTAGGAAGCACAGTTCTTTTGTTCTCAGCAAGCTCACTTTTTGGACCCCAAAGGAAACACAGTAGAGTAGAAGAGTGCTCTTTTCTCAAAAGCATAGTGTGTTTCTTGTAGGGCGAGCTAACGATTGTTTCGCAGGCCTAAATGGAGTTAATCACATGCAGTTTCTGGTCCTACGAGCAAGAGTTGTTTTCTGGTAAGAAGAGTCACTATTGCGCTCCCATTGTCATACACAGGGCAAATAGCACTTGCGTCTATTCCCAGCATGTACAGTGTATTGGACTGAAGAGGATCTACTGTTCTTGTCAGTTCCTAAGCAGAATTGAACTAGATATGGCCGTGTGTGTAGGATGCACAGTTCTTTTGTTCTGAGCAAGCTCACTGTTTTGGCCCTATCGTAAACACATTAGAGTGGAAGAGTGTCCATTTCACAAAAGCAGAGTGTGTTTCTTGTAAGGCGTGCTAGTGTTTGTTTTTCAGTCCTAAATGGAGTTGAATCACATGCAGTTTCTGGTCCTATGAGCAAGAGTTGTTTTCTGGTAAGAAGAGTCACTATTGTGCTCCCATTGTCATACACAGGGCAAATAGCACTGGAGTCTGTTCCGAGCATGTACAGTGTATTGGACTGAAGAGGATCTACTGTCCTTGTCAGTTTCCTATGCAGAATTGATCTAGATATGGCCCGTGTGTGTAGGAAACACATATCTTTTGTTCTGAGCAATTTCACTATTCTGGCCCTATAGGAAACACAGTAGAGTAGAAGAGTGCTATTTTCTCAAAAGCAGAGTGTGTTTCTTGTAAGGTGAGCTAGCGTTTGTTTCCCAGTCCTAAATGGAGTTGAATCACATGCAGTTTTTGGGCCTAAGTGCAAGAGTTGTTTTCTGCTTAGAAGACTCACTATTGCGCTCCTATTGCCATACACAGTGCAAATAGCACTGGCTTCTGTTCCCAGCAAGTACAGTATACTGGACTGAAGAGTAGCTACTGTTCTTGTCAGTTTCCCAAGCAGAGTTGAACTAGATATGGCCCCTGTGTGTAGGAAGCACAGTTCTTTTGTTCGGAGCAAGCTCACTTTTCGGACACTATAGGAAACACAGTAGAGAAGAAGAGTGCTCTTTTCTCAAAAGCAGAGTGTGTTGCTTGTAAGGTTAGCTAGCGTTTGTTTCCCAGTTCTATATGGATTTGAATCCCATGCAGTTTCTGGTCCTACGAGCAAGAGTTGTTTTCTGGTAAGAAGAGTCACTATTGTGCTCCCATTATCATACACAGGGCAAATATCACTGCCTCTGTTCCCAGCATGTACAGTGTATTGGACTGAGGAGGACCAACTGTTCTTGTCAGTTTCCTAAGCAGAGTTGAACTAGATATGGCCCGTGTTTGTAGGAAGCACAGTTCTTTTGTTCTGAGCAAGCTCACTATTCTGGCCCTATAGGAAACACAGTAGAGTAGAAGAGTGCTCTTTTCTCAAAAGCAGAGTGTGTTTCTTGTAAGGGAACTAGCGTTTGTTTCCCAGTCCGAAATGGAGTTGAATCCCATGCAGTTTCTGGTCCTAAGAGCAAGAGGTGTTTTCTGGTAAGAAGAGTCACTATTAAGCTCCCATTGCCATAAACAGTGCAAATACCACTCGCGTCTGTTCCCAGTAAGTACAGTGTATTGGACTGAAGAGGAGCTACTGTTCTTGTCAGTTTCCTAAGCGGAGTTGAACTAGATATGGTTCGTGTGTGTAGGAAGCACAGTTCTTTTGTTCAGAGCAAGCTCACTGTTAGGACCCCATAGGAAACACTTTAGAGTAGAAGAGGGCTCTTTTCTCAAAAGCAGAGTGTGGTTCTTGTAAGGCGAGCTAGCGTTTGTTTCCCAGTCTGAAATGGAGTTGAATCCCATGCAGTTTCTGGTCCTACGAGCAAGAGTTGTTTTCTGGTAAGAAGAGTCTCTATTGGGCTCCCATTGGCATATACAGTACAAATAGCACTCGCGTCTGTTCCCAGCAAGTACAGTGTATTGGACTGAATAGGAGCTACTGTTCTTTTCAATTTCCTAAGCAGAATTGAACTAGATATGGCCCGTGTGTGTAGGAAGCACAGTTCTTTTGTTCTCAGCAAGCTCACTGGTCGAATCCCATATGAAACACTGTAGAGTAGAAGAGTGCTCTTTTCTCAAAAGCAGAGTGTGTTTCTTGTAAGATGTGCTAGTGTTTGTTTCCCAGTCAGAAATGGAGTTGAATCCCATGCAGTTTCTGGTCCTACGAGCAAGAGTTGTTTTCTGGTAAGAAGAGTCACTATTGCGCTCCCATTGTCATACACAGGGCAAATAGCACTCGAGTCTGTTCCCAGCAAGTACAGTGTATTGGACTGAAGAGGATCTACTATTCTTGTCAGTTTTTTAAGCAGAATTGAACTAGATATGACCGTGTGTGTAGGAAGCACAGTTCTTTTGTTCTGAGCAAGCTCACTGTTTTGGCCCCATAGGAAACACAATAGAGTAGAAGAGTGCTCTTTTCTCAAAAGCAGAGTGTGTTTCATGTAAGGCGAGATAGAGTTTGTTTCCCAGTCATAAATGGAGTTGAGTCACATGTAGTTTTTGTTCCTACGAGCAAGAGATGCTTTCTGGTAAGAAGAGTCACTATTGCGCTCCCATTGCCATACACAGTGCAAATAGCACTCATGTCTGTTCGCAGCAAGTACAGTGTATTGGACTGAAGATGAGCTACTGTTCTTGTCAGTTTCCTAAGCAGAATTGAACTAGATATAGCCCGTGTGTGTAGGAAGCACAGTTCTTTTGTTCTTAGCAAGCACACTATTCTGGCCCTATAGGAAACACAGTAGAGAAGAAGTGTGCTCTTTTCTCAAAAGAAGAGTGTATTTCTTTAAGGCGAGCTAGCGTTTGTTTCCGAGTCCTAAATGGAGTTGAATCACATGCAGTTTCTGGTCCTATGAGCAAGAGTTGTTTTCTGGTAAGAAGAGTCACTGTTGCGATCCCATTGTCAAACACAGGGCAAATAGCACTGGCGTATATTCCCAGCATGTACAGTGTATTGGACTGAAGAGGATCTACTGTTCTTGTCAGTTTCCCAAGCAGAATTGAACTAGATAATGCCGTTTGTGTAGGAAGCACTGTTCTTTTTTTCTGAGCAAGCTCACTATTCTGGCCCTATAGGAAACACAGTAGAGTAGAAGAGTGCTCTTTTCTCAAAAGCAGAGTGGGTTTCTTGTAAGTCGAGCTAGCATTTGTTTTTCAGTCCTAAATGGAGTTGAATCACATGCAGTTTCTGTTCCTACGAGCAAGAGTTGTTTTCTGTTAAGGAGACTCACTATTGCGCTCCCATTGTCATACACAGGGCAAATAGCACTGGCGTCTGTTCCCAGCATACACTGTATTGGACTCAAGAGGATCTACTGTCCTTGTCAGTTTCCTATGCAGAATTGATCTAGATATGGCCCGTGTGTAGGAAACACAGTTCTTTTGTTCTGAGCAAGCTCACTGTTCTGGCCCTATAGGAAACACAGTAGAGTAGAAGAGTGCTCTTTTCTCAAGAGCAGAGTGTGTTTCTTGTAAGGTGAGCTAGCGTTTGTTTCCCAGTCCTAAATGGAGTTGAATCACATGCAGTTTTTGGTCCTACGAGCAAGGGATGTTTTCTGGTAAGGAAAGTCACTATTGTGCTCCATTTGCCATAAACAGTGCAAATAGCACTCGCGTCTGTTCCCAGCATGTACAGTGTATTGGACTGAAGAGGAGCTACTGTTCTTGTCAGTTTCCTAAGCAGAGTTGAACAAGATATGTCCCGTGTGTGTAGGAAGCACAGTTCATTTGTTCTGAGCAAGCTCACAGTTTTGGTCCTATAGGAAACACAGAAGAGTAGAAGAGTGCTCTTTTCTCAAAAGCAGAGTGTGTTTCTTGTAAGGTGAGCTAGCGTTTGTTTCCCAGTACTAAATGGAGTTGAATTACATGCAGTTTCTTGTCCTATGAGCAAGAGTTGTTTTCTGTTAAGAAGAGTCACTATTGTGCTCCTATTGCCATACACAGTGCAAACAACTCTCGCTACTGTTCTTTGCAAGTACAGTGTATTGGACAGAAGATGAGCTACTGTTCTTGTCAGTTTCCTAAGCATAGTTGAACTAGATATGTCCCGTGTGCATCGGAAGCACAGTTCTTTTGTTCTGACCAAGCTCACTGTTCGGACCCCACAGGAAACACAGTAGAGTAGAAGAGTGGTATTTTCTCAGAAGCAGAGTGTGTTTCTTGTAAGGCAAGCTAGCGTTTGTTTCCCAGTCCTAAATGGAATTGAATCACAAGCAGTTTCTGATCATAGGAGCAAGAGTTGTTTTCTGGTAAGAAGAGTCACTATTGCGCTCCCATTGTCATACACAGGGCAAATAGCACTGGCGTCTGTTCCCAGCATGTACAATGTATTGGACTGAAGAGGATCTACTGTTTTTGTCAGTTTCCTAAGCAAAGTTGAACTAGATATGGCCCGTGTGTGTTAGAAGTACACATCTTTTGTTCTGACCAACCTCACTCTTCTGGCCCTGTAGGAAACACAGTAGAGTAGAAGAGTGATCTTTTCTCAAAAGCAGAATGTGTTTCTTGTAAGGCGAGCTAGGGTTTGTTTCCCAGTCCTAAATGGAGTTCAATCACATGCAGTTTCTGGTCCTACGAGCAAGAGTTGTTTTACGGTAACAAGAGTCACTATTGCGCTCCCATTGTCATACACAGGGCAAATAGCACTGGCGTCTGTTCCCAGCATGTAAAGTGTATTGGACTGAAGAGGATCTACTGTTCTTGTCAGTTTCCTAAGCAGAGTTGAACTAGATATGGCCCGTGTGTGTAGGAAGCACAGTTCTTTTGTTCTGAGCAAGCTCACTCTTCTGGTCTATAGGAAACACAGTAGAGTAGAAGAGAGCTCTTTTCTCAAAAGCAGAGTGTGTTTGTTTTAAGGCAAACTAGCATTTGTTTCCCAGTCATAAATGGATTTGAATCACATGCAGTTTCTGGTCCTACGAGCAAGAGTTTTTTTCTGGTAAGGAAAGTCACTATTGTGCTCCTTTTGCCATACACAGTGCAAATAGCACTCGCGTCTGTTCCCAGCAAGTACAGTGTATTGGACTGAAGAGGATCTACTGTTCTTGTCAGTTTCCTAAGCAGAGTTGAACTAGATATGGCCCGTGTGTGTAGGAAGCACAGTTCTTTTGTTCTGAGCAAGCTCACTGTTCGGACCCCATAGGAAACACAGTAGAATAGAAGAGTGCTCTTTTCTCAAAAGCAGAGTGTGTTTCTTGGAAGTCGAGCTAGCGTTTGTTTCCCAGTCCTAAATGGAGTTGAGTCACATGCAGTTTTTGGTCCTACGAGCAAGGGATGTTTTCTGGTAAGGAAAGTCACTATTGTGCTCCCTTTGCCATAAACAGTGCAAATAGCACTCGCGTCTGTTCCCAGCAAGTACAGTGTATTGGACTGAAGAGGAACTACTTTTCTTGTCAGTTTCATACGCAGAGTTGAACTAGACATGGCCCGTGTGTATAGGAAGCACAGTTCTTTTGTTCTCAGCAAGCTCACTGTTCGGACCCCATAGGAAACACAGTAGAATAGAAGAGTGCTCTTTTCTCAAAAGCAGAGTGTGTTTCTTGGAAGTCGAGCTAGCGTTTGTTTCCCAGTCCTAAATGGAGTTGAATTACATACAGTTTGTGGTCCTATGAGCAAGAGTTGTTTTCTGGTAAGAAGAGTCACTATTGCAATCCTATTGCCATACACAGTACAAAGAACACTCGCTACTGTTCTTTGCAAGTACAGTGTATTGGACAGAAGAAGAGCTACTGTTCTTGTCAGTTTCTTAAGCAGAGTTGAACTAGATATGGCCCGTGTGTGTAGGAAGCACAGTTCTTTTGTTCTGAGCAAGCTCACTGTTCAGACCCCATAGGAAACACAGTAGAGTAGAAGAGTGCTCTTTTCTCAAAAGCAGAGTGTGTTTCTTGTAAGGCAAGCTAGCGTTTGTTTCCCAGTCCTAAATGGAGTTGAATCACATGCAGTTTCTTATCCTAGGAGCAAGAATTGTTTTCTGGTAAGAAGAGTCACTATTGCCCTCCCATTGTCATACACAGGGCAAAAAGCACTGGCGTCTGTTCCCAGCATGTACAGTGTATTGGACTGAAGAGGATCTACTGTTCTAGTCAGTTTCCTAAGAAGAGTTGAACTAGATATAGCCCGTGTGTGTAGGAAGCACAGTTCTTTTGTTCTGAGGAAGCTCACTGATTTGTCCCTATACGAAACACAGTAGAGTAGAAGAGTGCTCTTTTCTCAAAAGCAGAGTGTGTTTCTTGTAAGGCGAGCTAACTTTTTTTCCCAGTCGTAAATGGAGTTGAATCACATGCAGTTTCTGGTCCTACGAGCAAGAGTTGTTTTCTGGTAAAAGAGTCACTATTGTGCTCCCTTTGCCATACACAGGGCAAATAGCACTCGCGTCTGTTCCCAGCAAGTACAGTGTATTGGACTGAAGAGGTTCTACTGTTCTTGTCAGTTTCCTAAGCAGAGTTGAAATAGATATGGCCCGTGTGTGTAGGAAGCACAGTTCTTTGGTTCTGAGCAAGCTCACTATTCGGACCCCATAGAAAACACAGTAGAATAGAAGAGTGCTCTTTTCTCAAAAGCAGAGTGTGTTACTTGTAAAGCGAGCTAGCATTTGTTTCCCAGTCCTAAATGGAGTTGAATCCCATGCAGTTTCTGGTCCTACGAGCAAGAGTTGTTTTCTGGTAAGAAGAGTCACTATTTCGCTCCCATTGCCATACACAGTGCAAATAGCACTCGCGTCTGCTCCCAGCAAGTACAGTGTATTGGACTGAAGAGGAGCTACTGTTCTTGTCAGTTTCCTAAGCAGAGTTGAACTAGATATAGCCCGTGTGTGTAGGAAGCACAGTTCGTTTGTTCTGAGCAAGCTCACTGTTCGGACCCCATAGGAAACACAGTAGAGTAGAAGAGTGCTCTTTTCTCAAAAGCAGAGTGTGTTTCTTGTAAGGTGAGCTAGCGTTTGTTTCCCAGTCCTAAATGGAGTTGAATCACATGCATTTTCTGATCCTAGGAGCAAGAGTTGTTTTCTGGTAAGAAGAGTCACTATTGTGCTCCCATTGTCATACACAGGGCAAATAGCACTGACGTCTGTTCCCAGCATGTACAGTGTATTGGACTGAAGAGGATCTACTGTTCTTGTCAGTTTCCTAAGCAGAGTTGAACTAGATATGGCCGGTGTGTGTAGGAAGCACAGTTCTTTTGTTCTGAGCAAGCTCACTGTTTTGGCCCTAAAGGAAACACAGTAGAGTAGAAGAGTGCTCTTTTCTCAAAAGCAGAGTGTGTTTCTTATAAGGCGAGCTAGCGTTTGTTTCCCAGTCCTAAATGGAGTTGAATCACATGCAGTTTCTGGTCCTACAAGCAAGAGTTGTTTTCTGGAAAGGAAAGTCACTATTGTGTTCCCTTTGCCATACACAGTGCAAATAGCCCTCACGTCTGTTCCCAGCAATTACAGTGCATTGGACTGAAGAGGAGCTACTGCTCTTGTTAGTTTCCTAAGCAGAGTTGAACTAGATATAGACCGTGTGTGTAGGAAGCACAGTTCTTTTGTTCTGAGCAAGCTCACTGTTCGGACCCCATAGGAAACACAGTAGAATAGAAGATTGCTCTTTTCTCAAAAGCAGAGTGTGTTTCTTGGAAGTCGAGCTAGTGTTTGTTTCCCCGTCCTAAATGGAGTTGAATTACATACAGTTTGTGGTCCTATGAGCAAGAGTTGTTTTCTGGTAAGAAGAGTCACTATTGCAATCCTATTGCCATACACAGTACAAAGAACACTCGCTACTGTTCTTTGCAAGTACAGTGTATTGGACTGAAGAGGAGCTACTGTTCTTGTCAGTTTCCTAAGCAGAGTTGAACTAGATATAGCCCGTGTGTGAAGGAAGCACAGTTCTTTTGTTCTGAGCAAGCTCACTGTTTTGGCCCTATAGGAAACACAATAGAGTAGAAGAGTGCTCTTTTCTCAAAAGCAGAGTGTGTTTCTTGTAAGGCAGGCTAGCTTTTTTTTCCCAGTCGTAAATGGAGTTGAATCACATGCAGTTTCTGGTCCTACAAGCAAGAGTTGTTTTCTGGTAAAAGAGTCACTATTGTGCTCCCTTTGCCATACACAGGGCAAATAGCACTCGCGTCTGTTCCCAGCAAGTACAGTGTATTGGACTGAAGAGGAGCTAATGTTCTTGTCAGTTCCCTAAGCAGAGTTGAATGAGATATGGCCCGTGTGTGTAGGAAGCACAGTTCTTTTGTTCTGAGCAAGCTCACTGTTTTGGTCCTATAGGAAACACAGAAGAGTAGAAGAGTGCTCTTTTCTCAAAAGCAGAGTGTGTTTCTGGTAAGGTGAGCTAGCGTTTGTTTCCCAGTCCTAAATGGAGTTGAATTACATGCAGTTTCTTGTCCTATGAGCAAGAGTTGTTTTCTGGTAAGAAGAGTCACTATTGCTCTCCTATTGCCATACACAGTACAAACAACACTCGCTAATGTTCTTTGCAAGTACAGTGTATTGGACAGAAGAGGAGCTACTTTTCTTGTCAGTTTCCTAAGCAGAGTTGAACTAGATATGGCCCGTGTGTGTAGGAAGCACAGTTCTTTTGTTCTGAGCAAGCTCACTGTTCGGACCCCATAGGAAACACAGTAGAGTAGAAGAGTGCTCCTTTCTCAAAAGCAGTGTGTGTTTCTTGTAAGGCGAGCTAGCGTTTGTTTCCCACTCCTAAATGGAATTGAATCACATGCAGTTTCTGATCCTAGGAGCAAGAGTTGCTTTCTGGTAAGAAGAGTCACTATTGCGCTCCCATTGACATACACAGGGCAAATAGCACTGGCGTCTGTTCCCAGCAAGTACAGTGTATTGGACTGAAGAGGATCTACTCTTCTTGTCAGTTTCCTAAGCAGAGTTGAACTATATATGGCCCGTGTGTGTAGGAAGCACAGTTCTTTTGTTCTGAGCAAGCTCACTGTTTTGGCCCTATAGGAAACACAGTAGAGTAGAAGAGTGCTCTTTTTTCAAAAGCAGAGTGTGTTTCTTGTAAGGCGAGCTAGCGTTTGTTTCCCAGTCCTAAATGGAGTTGAATCACATGCAGTTTTTGGTCCTACCAGCAAGACTTGTTTTCTAGAAGATGAATCACTATTGTGCTCCCATTGCCATACACAGGGCAAATAGGACTCGCGTCTGTTCCCAGGATGTACAGTGTATTGGACTGAAGAGGATCTACTGTTCTTGTCAGTTTCCTAAGCAGAGTTGAACTAGATATGGCCCGTGTGTGTTAGAAGTACACTTCTTTTGTTCCGAGAAACCTCACTCTTCTGGCCCTATAGGAAACACAGTAGAGTAGAAGAGTGCACTTTTCTCAAAAGCAGAATGTGTTTCTTGTAAGGCGAGCTAGCGTTTGTTTCCCAGTGCTAAATGGAGTTCAATCACATGCAGTTTCTGGTCCTACGAGCAAGAGTTGTTTTGTGGTAAGTAGAGTCACTATTGTGCTCCTATTGTAATACACAGGGCAAATAGCACTGGCGTCTGTTCCCAGCATGTAAAGTGTATTGGACTGAAGAGGATCTACTGTTCTTGTCAGTTTCCTAAGCAGAGTTGAACTAGATATGGCCCGTGTGTGTAGGAATCACAGTTCTTTTGTTCTGAGCTAGCTAACACTTCTGGCCTATAGGAAACACAGTAGAGTAGAAGAGTGCTCTTTTCTCAAAAGCAGAGTGTGTTTCTTGTAAGGCGAGCTAGGGTTTGTTTCCCAGTCCAAAATGGAGTTGAATCACATGCAGTTTCTGATCCTACGAGCAAGGGAAGTTTTCTGGTAAGGAAAGTAACTATTGTGCTCCCTTTGCAATAAACAGTGCAAATAGCACTCACGTCTGTTCCCAGCAAGTACAGTGTATTCGACAGAAGAGGAGCTACTGTTCTTGTCAGTTTCCTAAGGAGAGTTGAACTAGGTATGGCCGGTGTGTGTGAAGCACAGTTCTTTTGTTCTGAGCAAGCTCAATTTTCAGACACCATAGTAAACACAGTAGAATAGAAGAGTGCTCTTTTCTCAAAAGCATAGTGTGTTTCTTGTAAGGTGAGCTAGCGTTTTTTTCCCAGTTTAAAATGGAGTTGAATTACATTCAGTTTCTTGTCCTATGAGCAAGAGTTGTTTTCTGGTAAGAAGAGTCACTATGGCGCTCCTATTGCCATACACAGTGCAAACAACACTCACTACTGTTCTTTGCAAGTACAGTGAATTGGACAGAAGAGGAGCTACTGTTCTTGTCAGTTTCATAAGCAGAGTTGAACTAGATATGGCCCGTGTGTGTAGGAAGCACAGTTCTTTTGTTCTGAGCAAGCTCACTGTTCGGACCCCATAGGAAACACAGTAGAGTAGAAGAGTGCTCTTTTCTCAAAAGCAGAGTGTGTTTCTTGGAAGGCGAGCTAGCGTTTGTTTCCCAGTCCTAAATGGAGTTGAATCACATGCAGTTTCTGGTCCTACGAGCAAGAGTTGTTTTCTGGTAAGAAGAGTCACTCTTGCCCTCCCATTGTCATACACAGGGCAAATAGCACTGGCGTCTGTTCCCAGCATGTACAGTGTATTGGACTGAAGATGATCTACTGTTCTTGTCAGTTTCCTAAGCAGAGTTGAACTAGATATGGCCCGTGTGTGTAGGAAGCACAGTTCTTTTGTTCTGAGCAAGCTCACTGTTCGGACCCCATAGGAAACACAGTAGAATAGAAGAGTGCTCTTTTCTCAAAAGCAGAGTGTGTTTCTTGTAAGGCGAGCTAGCGTTTGTTTCCCAGTCCTAAATGGAGTTGAATCACATGCAGTTTCTGGTCCTATGAGCAAGAGTTGTTTTCTGGTAAGAGGAGTCACTATTGTGCTCCCATTGCTGTACACAGTGCAAATAGCACTCACGTCTGTTCCCAGCAAGTACAGTGTATTGGACTGAAGAGGAGCTCCTGTTCTTGTCAGTTTCCTAAGCAGAGTTGAACTAGATATGGCCCGTGTGTGTAGGAAGCACAGTTCTTTTGTTCTCAGCAAGCTCAATGTTCTGGCACTATAGGAAACACAGTAGAATAGAAGAGTGCTCTTTTCTCAAAAGCAGAGTGTATTTCTTGTAAGGCTAGCTAGCGTTTGTTTCCCAGTCCTAAATGGAGTTGAATCCCATGCAGTTTCTGGTCCTACGAGCAAGAGTTGTTTTCTGGTAAGAAGAGTCACTATTGGGCTTCCATTGTCATACACAGGGCAAATAGCACTGGCGTCTGTTCCCAGCATGTACAGTGTATTAGACTGAAGAGGATCTACTGTTCTTGTCAGGTTTCTAAGCAGAGTTGATCTAGATATGACCCGTGTGTGTAGGAAGCACAGTTCTTTTTTTCTGAGCAAGCTCTCTGTTTTGGCCCTACAGGAAACAAAGTAGAATAAAAGAGTGCTCTTTTCTCAAAAGAAGAGTGTGTTTCTTGTAAGGCGAGCTAGCATTTGTTTCCCATCCCTAAGTGGATTGAATCAAATGCAGTTTCAGGTCGTAAGAGCAAGAGTTGTTTTCTGGTAAGAAGAGTCACTATTGTGCATCCATTGCCGTACACAGTGCAAATAGCACTCGCGTCTGTTCCCAGCAAGTACTGTGTATTGGACTGAAGAGGAGCTACTGTTCTTGTCAGTTTCCTAAGCAGAGTTGAACTAGATATGGCCCTTGTATGTAGGAAGCACAGTTCTTTTGTTCTGAACAAGCTCACAGTTCGGACCCCATAGGAAACACAGTAGAGTAGAAGAGTGCCCTTTTCTCAAAAGCAGAGTGTGTTTCTTGTAGGGTGAGCTAGCATTTGTTTTCCAGTCCTAAATGGAGTTGAATCACATGCAGTTTCTGGTCCTACGAGCAAGAGTTGTTTTCTCGTAAAAAGAGTCATTATTGTGCTCCCATTGTCACACACAGGGCAAATAGCACTGGCATCTGTTCCCAGCAAGTACAGTGTATTGGACTTAAGAGGATCTACAGTTCTTGTCAGTTTCCTAAGGAGAATTGAACTAGATATGGCCGTGTGTGTAGGAAGCACAGTTCTTTTTTTCTGAGCAAGCTCACTGTTCTGGCGCTAAAGGAAACACAGTAGAGTAGAAGAGTGCTCCTTCCTCAAAAGCAGAGTGTGTTTCTTGTAAAGCGAGCTAGCATTTGTTTCCCAGTCCTAAATGGAGTTGAATCCCATGCAGTTTCTGGTCCTACGAGCAAGAGTTGTTTTCTGGTAAGAAGAGTCACTATTTCGCTCCCATTGCCATACACAGTGCAAATAGCACTCGCGTCTGCTCCCAGCAAGTACAGTGTATTGGACTGAAGAGGAGCTACTGTTCTTGTCAGTTTCCTAAGCAGAGTTGAACTAGATATAGCCCGTGTGTGTAGGAAGCACAGTTCGTTTGTTCTGAGCAAGCTCACTGTTCGGACCCCATAGGAAACACAGTAGAGTAGAAGAGTGCTCTTTTCTCAAAAGCAGAGTGTGTTTCTTGTAAGGTGAGCTAGCATTTGTTTCCCAGTCCTAAATGGAGTTGAATCACATGCATTTTCTGATCCTAGGAGCAAGAGTTGTTTTCTGGTAAGAAGAGTCACTATTGTGCTCCCATTGTCATACACAGGGCAAATAGCACTGACGTCTGTTCCCAGCATGTACAGTGTATTGGACTGAAGAGGATCTACTGTTCTTGTCAGTTTCCTAAGCAGAGTTGAACTAGATATGGCCGGTGTGTGTAGGAAGCACAGTTCTTTTGTTCTGAGCAAGCTCACTGTTTTGGCCCTAAAGGAAACACAGTAGAGTAGAAGAGTGCTCTTTTCTCAAAAGCAGAGTGTGTTTCTTATAAGGCGAGCTAGCGTTTGTTTCCCAGTCCTAAATGGAGTTGAATCACATGCAGTTTCTGGTCCTACAAGCAAGAGTTGTTTTCTGGAAAGGAAAGTCACTATTGTGTTCCCTTTGCCATACACAGTGCAAATAGCCCTCACGTCTGTTCCCAGCAATTACAGTGCATTGGACTGAAGAGGAGCTACTGCTCTTGTTAGTTTCCTAAGCAGAGTTGAACTAGATATAGACCGTGTGTGTAGGAAGCACAGTTCTTTTGTTCTGAGCAAGCTCACTGTTCGGACCCCATAGGAAACACAGTAGAATAGAAGATTGCTCTTTTCTCAAAAGCAGAGTGTGTTTCTTGGAAGTCGAGCTAGTGTTTGTTTCCCCGTCCTAAATGGAGTTGAATTACATACAGTTTGTGGTCCTATGAGCAAGAGTTGTTTTCTGGTAAGAAGAGTCACTATTGCAATCCTATTGCCATACACAGTACAAAGAACACTCGCTACTGTTCTTTGCAAGTACAGTGTATTGGACTGAAGAGGAGCTACTGTTCTTGTCAGTTTCCTAAGCAGAGTTGAACTAGATATAGCCCGTGTGTGAAGGAAGCACAGTTCTTTTGTTCTGAGCAAGCTCACTGTTTTGGCCCTATAGGAAACACAATAGAGTAGAAGAGTGCTCTTTTCTCAAAAGCAGAGTGTGTTTCTTGTAAGGCAGGCTAGCTTTTTTTTCCCAGTCGTAAATGGAGTTGAATCACATGCAGTTTCTGGTCCTACAAGCAAGAGTTGTTTTCTGGTAAAAGAGTCACTATTGTGCTCCCTTTGCCATACACAGGGCAAATAGCACTCGCGTCTGTTCCCAGCAAGTACAGTGTATTGGACTGAAGAGGAGCTAATGTTCTTGTCAGTTCCCTAAGCAGAGTTGAATGAGATATGGCCCGTGTGTGTAGGAAGCACAGTTCTTTTGTTCTGAGCAAGCTCACTGTTTTGGTCCTATAGGAAACACAGAAGAGTAGAAGAGTGCTCTTTTCTCAAAAGCAGAGTGTGTTTCTGGTAAGGTGAGCTAGCGTTTGTTTCCCAGTCATAAATGGAGTTGAATTACATGCAGTTTCTTGTCCTATGAGCAAGAGTTGTTTTCTGGTAAGAAGAGTCACTATTGCGCTCCTATTGCCATACACAGTACAAACAACACTCGCTAATGTTCTTTGCAAGTACAGTGTATTGGACAGAAGAGGAGCTACTTTTCTTGTCAGTTTCCTAAGCAGAGTTGAACTAGATATGGCCCGTGTGTGTAGGAAGCACAGTTCTTTTGTTCTGAGCAAGCTCACTGTTCGGACCCCATAGGAAACACAGTAGAGTAGAAGAGTGCTCCTTTCTCAAAAGCAGTGTGTGTTTCTTGTAAGGCGAGCTAGCGTTTGTTTCCCACTCCTAAATGGAATTGAATCACATGCAGTTTCTGATCCTAGGAGCAAGAGTTGCTTTCTGGTAAGAAGAGTCACTATTGCGCTCCCATTGACATACACAGGGCAAATAGCACTGGCGTCTGTTCCCAGCAAGTACAGTGTATTGGACTGAAGAGGATCTACTCTTCTTGTCAGTTTCCTAAGCAGAGTTGAACTATATATGGCCCGTGTGTGTAGGAAGCACAGTTCTTTTGTTCTGAGCAAGCTCACTGTTTTGGCCCTATAGGAAACACAGTAGAGTAGAAGAGTGCTCTTTTTTCAAAAGCAGAGTGTGTTTCTTGTAAGGCGAGCTAGCGTTTGTTTCCCAGTCCTAAATGGAGTTGAATCACATGCAGTTTTTGGTCCTACCAGCAAGACTTGTTTTCTAGAAGAAGAATCACTATTGTGCTCCCATTGCCATACACAGGGCAAATAGGACTCGCGTCTGTTCCCAGGATGTACAGTGTATTGGACTGAAGAGGATCTACTGTTCTTGTCAGTTTCCTAAGCAGAGTTGAACTAGATATGGCCCGTGTGTGTTAGAAGTACACTTCTTTTGTTCCGAGAAACCTCACTCTTCTGGCCCTATAGGAAACACAGTAGAGTAGAAGAGTGCACTTTTCTCAAAAGCAGAATGTGTTTCTTGTAAGGCGAGCTAGCGTTTGTTTCCCAGTGCTAAATGGAGTTCAATCACATGCAGTTTCTGGTCCTACGAGCAAGAGTTGTTTTGTGGTAAGTAGAGTCACTATTGTGCTCCTATTGTAATACACAGGGCAAATAGCACTGGCGTCTGTTCCCAGCATGTAAAGTGTATTGGACTGAAGAGGATCTACTGTTCTTGTCAGTTTCCTAAGCAGAGTTGAACTAGATATGGCCCGTGTGTGTAGGAATCACAGTTCTTTTGTTCTGAGCTAGCTAACACTTCTGGCCTATAGGAAACACAGTAGAGTAGAAGAGTGCTCTTTTCTCAAAAGCAGAGTGTGTTTCTTGTAAGGCGAGCTAGGGTTTGTTTCCCAGTCCAAAATGGAGTTGAATCACATGCAGTTTCTGATCCTACGAGCAAGGGAAGTTTTCTGGTAAGGAAAGTAACTATTGTGCTCCCTTTGCAATAAACAGTGCAAATAGCACTCACGTCTGTTCCCAGCAAGTACAGTGTATTCGACAGAAGAGGAGCTACTGTTCTTGTCAGTTTCCTAAGGAGAGTTGAACTAGATATGGCCGGTGTGTGTGAAGCACAGTTCTTTTGTTCTGAGCAAGCTCAATTTTCAGACACCATAGTAAACACAGTAGAATAGAAGAGTGCTCTTTTCTCAAAAGCATAGTGTGTTTCTTGTAAGGTGAGCTAGCGTTTTTTTCCCAGTTTAAAATGGAGTTGAATTACATTCAGTTTCTTGTCCTATGAGCAAGAGTTGTTTTCTGGTAAGAAGAGTCACTATGGCGCTCCTATTGCCATACACAGTGCAAACAACACTCACTACTGTTCTTTGCAAGTACAGTGTATTGGACAGAAGAGGAGCTACTGTTCTTGTCAGTTTCATAAGCAGAGTTGAACTAGATATGGCCCGTGTGTGTAGGAAGCACAGTTCTTTTGTTCTGAGCAAGCTCACTGTTCGGACCCCATAGGAAACACAGTAGAGTAGAAGAGTGCTCTTTTCTCAAAAGCAGAGTGTGTTTCTTGGAAGGCGAGCTAGCGTTTGTTTCCCAGTCCTAAATGGAGTTGAATCCCATGCAGTTTCTGGTCCTACGAGCAAGAGTTGTTTTCTGGTAAGAAGAGTCACTCTTGCCCTCCCATTGTCATACACAGGGCAAATAGCACTGGCGTCTGTTCCCAGCATGTACAGTGTATTGGACTGAAGATGATCTACTGTTCTTGTCAGTTTCCTAAGCAGAGTTGAACTAGATATGGCCCGTGTGTGTAGGAAGCACAGTTCTTTTGTTCTGAGCAAGCTCACTGTTCGGACCCCATAGGAAACACAGTAGAATAGAAGAGTGCTCTTTTCTCAAAAGCAGAGTGTGTTTCTTGTAAGGCGAGCTAGCGTTTGTTTCCCAGTCCTAAATGGAGTTGAATCACATGCAGTTTCTAATCCTACAAGCAAGAGTTGTTTTCTAGTAAGAAGAGTCACTATTGTGCTCCCATTGCCATACACAGGGCAAAAAGAACTCGCGTCTGTTCCCAGGATGCACAGTGTATTGGACTGAAGAGGATCTACTTTTCTTGTCAGTTTCCTAAGCAAAGTTGAACTAGATATGGCCCGAGTGTGTTAGAAGTACATTTCTTTTGTTCTGAGGAACCTCACTCTTCTGGCCCTATAGGAAACACAGTAGAGTAGATGAGTGCTGTTTTCTCAAAAGCAGAATGTGTTTCTTGTAAGGCGAGCTAGCGTTTGTTTCCCAGTCCTAAATGGAGTTGAATCACATTCAGTTTCTGGTCCTACGAGCAAGAGTTGTTTTCTTGTAAGAAGAGTCGCTATTTCGCTCCCTTTGCCATACACTGCGCAAATAGCACTCGCGTCTGCTCCCAGCAAGTACAGTGTATTGGACTGAAGAGGAGCTACTGTTCTTGTCATTTTCCTAAGCAGAGTTGAACTAGATATAGCCCGTGTGTGTAGGAAGCACAATTCTTTTGTTTTGAGCAAGCTCACTGTTCTGTCCCTATAGGAAACACAGTAGAGTAGAAGAGTGCTCTTTTCTCAAGAGCAGAGTGTGTTTCTTGTAAGGTGAGCTAGCGTTTGTTTCCCAGTCCTAAATGGAGTTGAATCACATGCAGTTTTTGGTCCTACGAGCAAGGGATGCTTTTTGGTAAGGAAAGTCACTATTGTGCTCCCATTGCCATACACAGGGCAAAAAGGACTCGCGTCTGTTCCCAGCAAGTACAGTGTATTGGACTGAAGAGGAGCTACTGTTCTTGTCAGTTTCGTATGCAGAATTGAACTAGATATGGCCCGTGTCTAGGATGCACAGTTCTTTTGTTCTGAGCAAGCTCACTGTTCTGGCCCTACAGGAAACACAGTAGAGTAGAAGAGTGCTCTTTTCTCAAAAGCAGAGTGTGTTTCTTGTAAGGCGAGCTAGCGTTTGTTTCCAAGTCCTAAATCGAGTTGAATCACATGCAGTTTCTGGTCCTACGAGCAAGAGTTGTTTTTGCTAAGAAGAGTCACTATTGCGCTCCCTTTGTCATTCACAGTGCAAATAGCACTGGCGTCTGTTCCCAGCAAGTACAGTGTATTGGACTGAAGAGGAGCTACTGTTCTTGTCAGTTTCCTACGCAGAGTTGAACTAGATATGGCCCGTGTGTGTAGGAAGCACAGTTCTTTTGTTCTGAGCAAGCTCAAGGTTCTGGCACTATAGGAAACACAGTAGAGTAGAAGAGTGCTCTTTTCTCAAAAGCAGAGTGTGTTTTTTGTAAGGCGAGCTAGCGTTTGTTTCCCAGTCCTAAATGGAGTTGAATCCCATTCAGTTTCTGGTCCTACGAGCAAGAGTTGTTTTCTGGTAAGAAGAGTCACTATTGGGCTTCCATTGTCATACACAGGGCAAATAGCACTGGCGTCTGTTCCCAACATGTACAGTGTATTAGACTGAAGAGGATCTACTGTTCTTGTCAGTTTCTTAAGCAGAATTGATCTAGATATGGCCCGTGTGTGTAGGAAGCACAGTTCCTTTGTTCTGAGCAAGCTCACTGTTCGGACCCCATAGGAAACACATTAGAGTAGAAGAGTGCCCTTTTCTCAAAAGCAGAGTGTGTTTCCTGTAGGGTGAGCTAGCATTTGTTTTCCAGTCCTAAATGGAGTTGAATCACATGCAGTTTCTGGTCCTACGAGCAAGAGTTGTTTTCTCTTAAGAAGAGTCACTATTCTGCTCCCATCGCCATACACAGGGCAAAAAGGACTTGCGTCTGTTCCCAGCAAGTACAGTGTATTGGACTGAAGAGGAGCTACTGTTCTTGTCAGTTTCCTATGCAGAATTGAACTAGATATGGCCCGTGTCTAGGAAGCACAGTTCTTTTGTTCTGAGCAAGCTCACTGCTCTGGCCCTACAGGAAACACAGTAGAGTAGAAGAGTGCTCTTTTCCCAAAAGCAGAGTGTGTTTCTTGTAAGGCGAGCTAGCGTTTGTTTCCCAGTCCTAAATGGAGTTTAATCACATGCAGTTTCTGGTCCTACGAGCAAGAGTTGTTTTTGCTAAGAAGAGTCACTATTGTGCTCCCTTTGTCATTCACAGTGCAAATAGCACTGGCGTCTGTTCCCAGCAAGTACAGTGTATTGGACTGAAGAGGATCTACTGTTCTTGTCAGTTTCCTAAGCAGAGTTGAACTAGATATGGCCCGTGTGTGTAGGAAGCACGGTTCTTTTGTTCTGAGCAAGCTCACTGTTCGGACCCTATAGGAAACACAGTAGAGTAGAATTGTGACCTTTTCTCAAAGCAGATCGTGTTTCTTGTAAGGCTAGCTAGCGTTTGTTTCCCAGTCCTAAGTGGAGTTGAATAACATGCAGTTTCTGGTCCTATGAGCAAGAGTTGTTTTCTGGTAAGAGGAGTCACTATTGTGCTCCCATTGCTGTACACAGTGCAAATAGCACTCACGTCTGTTCCCAGCAAGTACAGTGTATTGGACTGAAGAGGAGCTCCTGTTCTTGTCAGTTTCCTAAGCAGAGTTGAACTAGATATGGCCCGTGTGTGTAGGAAGCACAGTTCTTTTGTTCTCAGCAAGCTCAATGTTCTGGCAATATAGGAAACACAGTAGAATAGAAGAGTGCTCTTTTCTCAAAAGCAGAGTGTGTTTCTTGTAAGGCTAGCTAGCGTTTGTTTCCCAGTCCTAAATGGAGTTGAATCCCATGCAGTTTCTGGTCCTACGAGCAAGAGTTGTTTTCTGGTAAGAAGAGTCACTATTGGGCTTCCATTGTCATACACAGGGCAAATAGCACTGGCGTCTGTTCCCAGCATGTACAGTGTATTAGACTGAAGAGGATCTACTGTTCTTGTCAGGTTTCTAAGCAGAGTTGATCTAGATATGACCCGTGTGTGTAGGAAGCACAGTTCTTTTTTTCTGAGCAAGCTCTCTGTTTTGGCCCTACAGGAAACAAAGTAGAATAAAAGAGTGCTCTTTTCTCAAAAGAAGAGTGTGTTTCTTGTAAGGCGAGCTAGCATTTGTTTCCCATCCCTAAGTGGATTGAATCAAATGCAGTTTCAGGTCCTAAGAGCAAGAGTTGTTTTCTGGTAAGAAGAGTCACTATTGTGCATCCATTGCCGTACACAGTGCAAATAGCACTCGCGTCTGTTCCCAGCAAGTACCGTGTATTGGACTGAAGAGGAGCTACTGTTCTTGTCAGTTTCCTAAGCAGAGTTGAACTAGATATGGCCCTTGTATGTAGGAAGCACAGTTCTTTTGTTCTGAACAAGCTCACAGTTCGGACCCCATAGGAAACACAGTAGAGTAGAAGAGTGCCCTTTTCTCAAAAGCAGAGTGTGTTTCTTGTAGGGTGAGCTAGCATTTGTTTTCCAGTCCTAAATGGAGTTGAATCACATGCAGTTTCTGGTCCTACGAGCAAGAGTTGTTTTCTCGTAAAAAGAGTCATTATTGTGCTCCCATTGTCACACACAGGGCAAATAGCACTGGCATCTGTTCCCAGCAAGTACAGTGTATTGGACTTAAGAGGATCTACTGTTCTTGTCAGTTTCCTAAGGAGAATTGAACTAGATATGGCCGTGTGTGTAGGAAGCACAGTTCTTTTTTTCTGAGCAAGCTCACTGTTCTGGCGCTAAAGGAAACACAGTAGAGTAGAAGAGTGCTCCTTCCTCAAAAGCAGAGTGTGTTACTTGTAAGGCGAGCTAGCATTTGTTTCCCAGTCCTAAATGGAGTTGAATCACATGCAGTTTTTGGTCCTATGAGCAAGAGTTGCTTTCTGGTAAGGAAAGTCACTATTGCGCTCCCATTGCCATACACAGTGCAAATAGCACTGGCATCTGTTGCCAGCAAGTACAGTGTATTGGACTGAAGAGGAGCTACTTCTCTTGTCAGTTTCCTCAGCAGAGTTGAACTAGATATGGCCCGAGTGTAGGAAGCACAGTTCTTTTGTTCTGAGCAAGTTCTCTGTTTGGACCCCATAGGAAACACAGTAGAGTAGAAGAGTGCTGTTTCTTGTAAGGCGAGCTAGCGTTTGTTTCCCAGTCCTAAATGGAGGTGAATCAAATGCTGTTTTTGGTCCTACGAGCAAGAGTTGTTTTCTGGCAAGAAGAGTCACTATTGCGCTCCCATTGCCATACACAGTAAAAATAGCACTCGCGTCTGTTCCCAGCAAGTACAGTGTATTGGACTGAAGAGGAGCGACCGTTCTTGTCAGTTTCCTAAGCAGAGTTTAACTAGATATGGCACGTGTGTGTAGGAAGCAGAGTTCTTTTGTTCTCAGCAAGCACACTGTTCTGTCCCTATAGGAAACACTGTAGAGTAGAAGAGTGCTGTTTTCTCAAAAGCAGAGTGTGTTTCTTGTAAGGCGAGCTAGCATATGTATCCAAGTCCTTAATGGAGTTGAATCACATGCAGTTTCTGGTCCTACACGCAAGAGTTGTTTTCTGGTAAGGAAAGTCACTATTGCGCTCCCATTGCCATACACAGTGCAAATAGCACTCGCATCTGTTCCCAGCATGTACAGTGTATTGGACTGAAGAGGAGCTACTGTTCTTGTGAGTTTCCTAAGCAGAGTTAAACTATATATGGCCCGTGTGTGTAGGAAGCACAGTTCTTTTGTTCTGAGCAAGCTCACTGTTCTGGCCATATAGGAAACACAGTAGAGTAGAAGAGTGCTCTTTTCTCAAAAAAAGAGTTTGTTTCTTGTAAGGCGAGCTAGCATTTGTTTCCCAGTCCTAAATGGGAGTTGAATCACATGCATTTTCTGGTCCTACGAGCAAGAGTTGTTTTCTGGTAAGAAGAGTCACTATTGCGCTCCCACTGTCATACACAGGGCAAATAGCACTGGCGTATGTTCCCAGCATGTACAGTGTATTGGACTGAAGAGGAGCTACTCTTCTTGTCAGTTTCCTAAGCCGAGCTGAACTAGATATGGCCGTGTGTGTAGGAAGCACAGTTCTTTTGTTCTGAGCAAGCTCACTGTTCGGAACCCATAGGAAACACAGTAGAGTAGAAGAGTGCTCTTTTCTCAAAAGCAGAGTGTGTTTCTTGTAATGCAAGCAAGCGATTGTTTCCCAGTCCTAAGTGGTGTTGAATCACATGCAGTTTCTGGTCCTACGAGGAAGAGTTGTTTTCTGGTAAGAAGAGTCACTATTGCGCTCCCATTGTCATACAAAGGGCAAATAGCACTCGCGTCTGTTCCCAGCATGTAAAGTGTATTGGACTGAAGAGAATCTACTGTTCTTGTCAGGTTCCTAAGCAGAATTGAACTAGATATGGCCCTGTATAGGAAGCACAGTTCTTTTGTTCTGAGCAAGCTCACTGTTCGGACGGCATAGGAAACACAGTAGAGTAGAAGAGTGCTCTTTTCTAAAAAGAAGAGTGTGTTTCTTGTAAGGCGAGCTAGCGTTTGTTTCCCAGTCTTAAATGGAGTTGAAGCACATGCAGTTTTTGGTCCCACGAGCAAGAGTTGTTTTCTGGTAAGAAGAGTCACTATTGTGCTCCCATTGTCATACACAGGGCAAATAGCACTAGTGTCGGTTCTCAGCATGTACAGTGTATTGGACTGAAGAGGATCTACTGTTCTTGTCAGTTTCCTAAGCAGAATTGATCTAGATATGGCCGTGTGTGTAGAAAGCACAGTTCTTTTGTTCTGGCCTTATAGGAAACACAGTACAGTAGAAGAGTGTTCTTTTCTCAAAAGCAGAGTCTGTTTCTTGTAAGGCGAGCTATTGTTTGTTTCCCAGTCCTTAATGGTGTTGAATCTCATGCAGTTTCTGGTCCTACGAGCAAGAGTTGTTTTCTGGTAAGGAAAGTCACTATTGCGCTTTCACTGCCGTACACAGTGCAAATAGCACTCGCGTCTGTTTCCAGCAAGTACAGTGTATAGGACTGAAGAGGAGCTACTGTTCTTGTCAGTTTCCTAAGCAGAGTTGAACTAGATATGGCCCGTGTACGTAGGAAGCAAAATTCATTTGTTCTGAGCAAGCTCACTGTTCGGACCCCATAGGAAACAGTGTAGAGTAGAAGAGTGCTCTTTTCTCAAAAGCAGAGTGTGTTTCTTGTAAGGGGAGCTAGTGTTTGTTTCCCAGTCAGAAATGGAGTTGAATCACATTCAGTTTCTGGTCCTACGAGCAAGAGTTGTTTTCTGGTAAGAAGAGTCACTATTGTGCTCCCATTGACATACACAGGGCAAATAGCACTCGCGTCTGTCCCCTGCATGTAAAGTGTATTGGACTGAAGAGGAGCTACTGTTCTTGTCAGTTTCCTAAGCAGAATTGAACTAGATATGGCCGTGTGTGGGAAGCACAATTCTTTTGTTCTGAGCAAGCTCACTGTTCTGGCTTGTAGGAAACACATTAGAGTAGAAGAGTGCTCTTTTCTCAAAAGCAGAGTGTGTTTCTTGTAAGGCGAGCTAGCGTTTGTTTCCCAGTCAGAAATGGAGTTGAATCCCATGCAGTTTCTGGTCCTACGAGCAAGAGTTGTGTTCTGGTAAGAAGAGTCACTTTTGCGCTCCCATTTTCATACACAGGGCAAATAGCACTGGCGTCTGTTCCCAGCATGTACAGTGTATTGGACTGAAGAGGATCTATTGTTCTCGTCAGTCTCCTAAGCAGAATTGAACTAGATATGGCCGTGTGTGTAGGAAGCACAGTTCTTTTGTTCTGAGCATGCTCACTGTTGTGGCCCTATAGGAAACACATTAGAGTAGAAGAGTGCTCTTTTCTCACAATCAGAGTGTGTCTCTTGTAAGGTGAGCTAGCGTTTGTTTCCCATTCCTAAATGGAGTTGAATCACATGCAATTTCTGGTCCTATGAGCAAGAGTTGTTTTCTGGTAAGGAAAGTCACTATTGCGCTCCCATTCCCATACACTGTGCAAATAGCACTCGCGTCTGTTCCAAGCAAGTAAGGTGTATTTGACTGAAGAGGAGCTACTGTTCTTGTCAGTTTCCTAAGTAGAGTTGAACTAGATATGGCCGTGTGTTTAGGAAGCACAGTTCTTTTGTTCTGAGCAAGCTCACTGTTCGGATTCCATAGGAAACAGTGTAGAGTAGAAGAGTGCTCTTTTCTCAAAAGCAGAGTCTGTTTCTTGTAAGCCGAGCTACTGTTTTTTTCCCAGTCAGAAATGGAGTTGAATCACATGCAGTTTCTGGTCCTACGAGCAAGAGTTGTTTTCTGGTAAGGAATCACTATTGCGCTCCCATTGCCATACACAGTGCAAATAGCACTCGCGTCTGTTCCCAGCAAGTACAGTGTATTGGACTGAAGAGGAGCTACTGTTCTTGTCAGTTTCCTAAGCAGAGTTGAACTAGATACGGGCAGTGTGTGTAGGAAGCACAGTTCTTTTGTTTTGAGCAAGCTCACTGTTCTGGTCCCATAGGAAAAACAGAAGAGTAGAAGAGTGCTCTTTTCTCAAAAGCAGAGTGTGTTTCTTCTAAGGCGAGCTAGCGTTTGTTTCCCAGTCTTAAATGGAGTTGAATCCCATGCAGTTTCTGGTCCTACAATCAAGAGTTGTTTTCTGGTAAGAAGAGACACTATTGCGCTCCCATTGTCATACACAGTGCAAATAGCACTGGCGTCTGTTCCCAGCTTGTACTGTGTATTGGACTGAAGAGGATCTACTGTTCTTGTCAGTTTCCTAAGCAGAATTGATCTAGATATGGCCGTGTGTGTAGGATGCACAGTTCTTTTGTTCTGAGCAAGCTCACTGTTCTGGCCATACAGGAAACACAGTAGAGTAGAAGAGTGCTCTTTTCTCAAAAGCAGAGTGTGTTTCTTGTAAGGCGAGCTAGCGTTTATTTTCCAGTTTAAATGGAGTTGAATCACATGCAGTTTTTTGTCCTACGAGCAAGAGTTGTTTTCTTGTAAGGAAAGTCACTATTGTGCTCCCACTGCCATACACAGTGCGAATAGCACTCACGTCTGTTCACAGCAAGTACAGTGTATTGGACTGAAGAGGAGCTCTTTTCTTGTCGGTTTCCTAAGCAGAGTTGAACTAGATATGGCCCGTGTGTGTAGGATGCACAGTTCTTTTGTTCTGAGCAAGCTCACTGTTCGGACCCCTTAGGAAACACAGTAGAGTAGAAGAGTGCTCTTTTCTCAAAAGCAGAGTGTGTTTCTTGTAAGGCGAGCTAGCGTTTGTTTCCCAGTCCTAAATGGAGTTGAATAACATGCAGTTTTTGGTTTACGAGCAAGAATTGTTTTCTGGTAAGGAAAGTCACTATTGCGCTCCCATTGCCATACACAGTGCAAATAGCACTCATGTCTGTTCCCAGCAAGTACAGTGTATTGGACATAAGAGGAGCTACTGATCTTGTCAGTTTCCTAAGCAGAGTTGAACTAGATATGGCCCGTTTATGTAGGAAGCACAGTTCTTTTGTTCTGAGCAAGCTCACTGTTCAGACCCTAAAGGAAAAAAAGTAAAGTAGAAGAGTGCTCTTTTCTCAAAAGCAGAGTGTGTTTCTTATAAGGCGAGCTAGCGTTTGTTTCCCAGTCCTAAATGGAGTTGAATCACATGCAGTTTTTGGTCCTACGAGCAAGAGTTGTCTTCTGGTAAGAAGAGTCACTATTGCGCTCCCATTGTCATGCACAGGGCAAATAGCACTCGCGTCTGTTCCCAGCATGTAAAGTGTATTGGACTGAAAAGAATCTACTGTTCTTGTCAGGTTCCTAAGCAGAATTGATCTAGATATGGCCGTGTGTGTAGGAAGCACAGTGCTTTTGTTCTGAGCAAGCTCACTCTTCTGGCCATATAGGAAACACAGCAGAGTAGAAGAGTGCTCTTTTCTCAAAAGCAGAGTCTGTTTCTTGTAAGGCGAGCAAGCGTTTATTTCCCAGTTCTAAATGGAGTTGAATCACATGGAGTTTTCGGTCCTACAAGCAAGAGTTGTGTTCTGGTAAGGAAAGTCACTATTGAGTTTCCATTACCATACACAGTGCAAATAGCACTCGTGTCTGTTACCAGCAAGTACAGTGTATTGGACTGAAGAGGAGCTACTGTTCTTGTCAGTTTCCTAAGCAGAGTTGAATTAGATATGGCCCGTGTGTGTAGGAAGCACAGTTCTTTTGTTCTGAGCAAGCTCACTGTTCGGACCCCATAGGAAACACAGTAGAGTAGAACAGTGCTCTTTACTCAAAAGCAGAGTGTGTTTCTTGTAAGGAGAGCTAGTGTTTGTTTCCCAGTCAGAAATGGAGTTGAATCCCATGCAGTTTCTGGTCCTATGAGCAAGAGTTGTTTTCTGGTAAGAAGAGTCACTATTGCACTCCCATTGTCATACACAGGGCAAATAGCACACGCTTCTGTTCCCAGCAAGTACAGTGTATTGGACTGAAGAGGAGCTACTGTTCTTGTCAGTTTCCTAAGCAGAGTTGAACTAGATATGGCCCGTGTGTAGGAAGCACAGTTCTTTTGTTCTGAGCAAGCTCACTGTTCGGACCCCTTAGGAAACACAGTAGAGTAGAAGAGTGCTCTTTTCTCAAAAGCAGAGTCAGTTTCTTGTAAGGCGAGCTAGCATTTGTTTCCCAGTCCTAAATGGAGTTGAATCACATGCAGTTTTTGGTTTACGAGCAACAGTTGTTTTCTGGTAAGGAAAGTCACTATTGTGCTCCCATTGCCATACACAGTGCAAATAGCACTCACGTCTG